>NW_020174698.1:8784483-8950903 GCF_003031525.2 Neophocaena asiaeorientalis asiaeorientalis | reverse complement strand
CCGTGGACCCCAAAAAAAAAAAAAAAAGGATTTTTTTTTTTTTTTTGGCTGCATCAGGTCTTACTGGCAGCATGCACGATCTTCGTCGAGGCATGCAGGATCTTTCGTTGCAGCATGCGGGCTCTTCCTGGCAGGGCACGGGCTTCTATTTGTGGCATGTGGGTTTTTTTCTCTCTCTAGTTGTGGCACACGGGCTCCACAGCACGTGGGCTCTGTAGTTTGCGGCACGCAGGCTCTCTAGTTGAGGTGCGTGAGTTCAGTAGTTGTGGCACATGGGCTTAGTTACCCTGCAGCATGTGGGATCTTAGTTCCCTGACCAGGGATAGAACCCACGTCCTCTGCATTGTAAGGTGGATTCTTTACCACTGGACCACCAGGGAAGTCCCTAAAAAGGATTATTAAAAAAAAACACCCAAGTTTTAAGATTTATTTAAGAAAAAGTCAAATGTAATAGGGAGAAGTAGGTGAATAGGAGCTAAGACAATGAAGAAGGTATTTTAAACAGTAATGTTGATTTCACTTTTCTTTCTAGACTCACATACAAAGAGTACCAAAAATACAGTGATGTCCAATAAACAAGTATGCTAAATAAATATGAATTTCCTTAGTTATAATTATATTTAAATTGTTTACATTCAGAATATAGAAGTAGAAAGCTAATCAGCCCAATCATTTCACAGTTTGTAACCCCAAATACAAAATGACAGGCCCAAAATTTTCTCATTTTTCTTCCTCATCTAGGTGCAAAGTGAATCCATCTTCTTCAGAAATCTGTAAAAGCCTTATCCAATTGGGAACTCTTTTTCTATCTCCTTGCAGATACAGACCACTTCACTATACATTCTACTAATTTTGAATATTAGGTAATCTTTATGTGTCACCTCTTGACCAGTGTCTATTCTGCTCTAGTAACAGTATTTAACCTTCCCATGTCTATACCTATATATAACCAGATTATACCTAAATATCAGCTCTTTAGGGAAAAGTGCTATGTCTTTAATTCTTTTTATCTCTCATCTCTTATTTTTTAAGAAATATTCTTGTATGTCCTTCAGTAACATTTAATTATATGACAATCCTTGATGGCACAAATAGTTCATCATTAGAATAAATATGATTAGAAAGTCAGTGACTGCTTTTTAACTACTGCAAATCACAGAATGAAGAGCTATTTTTGGTTTATTAGAAATTATATTTTAAAAACAAAGATACATTACCTCATAAATCTTGTTAAGGTGTTTTGCATGAACATGCATACGGCCATTCCATCCTTTAAATAAGAATAAGCACAAAGATACAATGCAAATGTATTATATAAGAAATTATTAAAAAACACTTTCAGGATTTAGAAAGTAATAAAGTCAAAAATATACCAAACTTTATAAAATGAGGTTATCATTTAAAACTCTTTGAAGCTGTCTGAAATGCAAATGATGCAGTATTTAACTGTGTGGATCTTCCTTGAGCTCAGCTTTGCATGCGCTATTAGTAAAGACTTAGATGTGAGAGAGAGAGAGTAACTCTCACACCTAAGTCATATACCCCAGAAAAGAGGGGAGTTCTACTCAGGGTAATTTGGAGGGAAGAGGCATAAGACAAACCCACCTATTGTCCCAAACTCTGATCCCCTAAGAATATAAACATAAAAAACAAGTTTCCTAATAGTAGTGTAAACTCACTGCCCCTTCTTTTTTCCCTCATATACTTTCTTCAACTAGTATAATGTGGTCTTCAGCCTTCTCTCAAAAGACTCTCCTCAAAGGTTTCTAATAACCTCCTAATTGTTAAATTAAATGGCTTTTCCTTATCCTCATCTTCCTCTGTGTCTCCATAGTATACATAGCATCTTGCTTTGACCAGTTTCTGCATTTTGGTATTCTCAGTTTCTAGCAACATCTTCCACTCCTGATCCCCTTCCTATTTCTTTGATTGTTATTTTCCAGTTTTCTTCTTTCTCTCTTTTTATTCAGCTAAATGCTATTACTAAAAATCCAATCCATGATTCTCTTTCTCTCCTTTATCTACAATTGTTCCCTTGGAAGTCTCAACCATTCCCATTGCTTCAACTACTGTTTTCATGTAGAGTCCCAAAACCTGCTAGAAATTTCACATTCTGCTAATACTTCAAATTCAGCATGGCAAAACCAACTGGTTGTGAAAAACCTGGGTTTTAATCCTAGCACTGCCACATAATAATAACATAAACTTGAGCAGGTCATAACTATGAACTTCGGTTTTCTCATCCATAAGGAAGGAATGAAAATTTAAAAAACCTGTTCTATTTGACTTAAAGAATGGTTGGAAAGATGAAAATGTACCTAGTTACTCTGTAAAAGGTCACAGAGTGAGTTCTGAGTTAATAGGAAAGGTTTTCTGGTCCAAAAGGCTCAGAATTTTGGTATTATCTTTAACTCTTCCATTTCACAGTTCTCCCATGCTCGATGAGTTAACAAGCATGTCCCCTCAATCCTTCCTTTGAAATGTTTCCAATGCAAATCCCTTCTTTTTCTATTTTCTCTGCCGCAACACTAGCTCAGACTTGTGTTACTCATGCTTAGATTATTACCAACAGCCTTGCTTCCTAACTGGTCTCTCTATATTTAATTTCTTTTTCCTCTGTGATATATCTTGCATCCTGCCTGAAAAACCTCCCTGTAGGATGATAATTTCATATCACCAATAAAATGAAGTCTAAATTCCTTGGGAAGGATTAATCCCAAACTATTTTACCAACTTTATTGACTACTGCACCCCTCATCCAAGCATCTTAACTTCTGCAACAACAAACTATTTGTCATTCTTTTAACACCTTACAGTTACGGTTGTTCCTGTGTCTTTGCTTACATCATTCCCACTATTTGGGACAGCCTGTCCTTTTCTCTACCTATTTCAAGGAATGCCCAGATCAAATATTTTTCCATCAGGAGTTTCTAAATCCCACAGTAATAGTTTTCTCCTTTGTGTTTCTGCAGTATTTTTATTTTTCTAACTTAACTACAGAATTTATAGATTGTATACACTGTGTTTGGATTTATTATCAGTCACATCATCTCTACAAAATAAGGATAGGGAACATAATCAGTAGAATGTGGTCCCAGTTCCCAGTCCTCAAAAATCTTGTGAGAAATAAAGAAATGCAACATGCATCAAGGTATAGTATAATAAGTATTTTAAGAAATGCTTGAACAAGCTGAGAACAGTGGCAAATAGGAAACAATTCATTTCAACTAGGTTGGGGTAGTTGAGAAGGTTTTATAGAGGAGAAGGGGAGATGGCATTTGCTAGGCCTAGATAATAAAGTCTTTGAGGCTAACAAAATGCCTTCTTTATCCTCAGAAGTTAGTAGTACAATGTTCTGCATACAGTATGTGCTTGCTGAATCAGTTAACTGACTCAGATGAATTTAAGATGGAGAACTATGTTGATTCATAAAACAAAGGCAGTCAATGAGTAGTAAAAACCAGTATGATACAAATTTCCTAACTGAAAGCCTTTATCAGGAAGGTCAGTCTATACAATAAAGTGATGAGAAAATTAACACAAGCACAAAGAGCTAGAAGGTTTAAAACTAGAATAGTTTATATTCTATTAAAAATCTGTCCTATAAAGCCTGTTAAATTATCTCAACAAAGTAATTTTAATGGGCTTATTTTCTATTACTAGATTTTAGAGTACTTAAAATACTGATGGAATTATTTAGAATTGGTAGAAATAAAAGTGAAGCCGGTATTAACCTATGTACTATTATGCTTCTCATTCAAAAGATAAAAGTCACACTAAAAATGTTTAAAAGCAATATGGAATAATAGATAACAATACAGACTCTAGAGCTAAACTGCCTAGGTTTGAATCTGGGCTCTACCACTTAATAGCTAGTTTGAATTTTGGCAAGATACTTAACCTCTCTGTGCCTCAGTCTCCTCACCTGTAAAATGGTGCTAGTAATAGTACCTATATCTCATTAGGGGAATTAGTAACAAATAAGTTACAACACAGAAGAGCTTAGAACAGTGCCTGACATACAGTACCAGAACAAGGATGTTATCTATCATCATTACAATTAATATCGGTAATAGCAATCAGATAATAAGGTATGCTTTGGCTTTAAATGTATCATAGAGATTACACTGCACTAGCCAACATCACCTAGGGAGAAGAAATATTTAATTTATTAAATTTATTCCCCAAAGCTATTGAGCCAACAATGACTAAATGTTCAGGCTTCTTCCTAGGCTACAGGATGAAAATAAGCCAGTGACAGAGAAACCCTGACTTGTGATAGAATAAACTGAAAGAAAGGAACCAATGAAAATCTAGACCTACTCTGATGAATGAAAGTTGGGAGCTTGGAACTTAAACTTAATAAAGGTTTTCAGAGCTGCTGCAGAAGGGGATACTTCCATCCTATCTGGATGATACCCTGAGAGCCAACCTTCCTCCTCCAGCTCCTCCTAGAATAACAAAGATAAGACGCACAATGCCCAGCCTAAGTGCCAAAGGGAACTATCAACGTCATATTTACTCTAAACCACATGTATACTGAGTGGAAAAATGCCCAGCCTGTAAACATATCTTATCCTAGAACTGTTAGGGAACCACTGACAGAAATCATCTGCCCTGGTCAGGCAGGGTAATAACTGCTTGAATGAATTATCTCACAACAGGAGGTCCCGATAAGGAAAACAGAACTGACAAGCTACCACCAGCCGGAAGAGAGGCCTAAATGAGGGAGGAGATGCCAGCCCATAATATGTCCTGCCAACCTCCCAGAAATCCTCACGCTGGAAACCATCTTGACTGAGAGATGTATGTGCTGCCAGGAAGTGGACCAAATATGGGCACAAACAAGCCGATTATCCAGAGACAACCTGGAAAGCTAACCCCATTACCATAAAACCTGAGACTACAAGCCACGTGGCAGAGCAGCTCTCCTGGGTTCCTTATACCCGGCTGTTCTCCGCCCAGGCACCCCTTCCTAGTAAAGTCTTTTGCTTTGTCAGTACAGGTGTCTCCTTGGACAATTCAATTCCGAGTGTTAGACAAGAGTCCACTCTTGGGCCCTGGAAGGGGTGCCCCTTACAGTAACATAACCATAAATGAGCCTCTTTTTTTTTCCCTAAGTGCTTGTTGTATATATTAATTTCCTCAAAATACATGGAAGGGTTTCAAGAAAATTATAATAGCTTGTCTACAAATTAATAAGGCTACAATGGAACTGTACAACAGTCATAGCAAAAGCAAAGTAGACAAGAACTTTGAGGTCGCTGTGGAAATTTAAGCAACAGAGAAATAGGGGGCAACAGATTGGTAGAAAAGTAACAAGGGAGGTCAGCGGACAAAGGAGGATATTATCTTCCAGCTAGATTAAGAGTATAAAGGTTTTTAAAACGCCAGACTTTTCCTTGAGGCATTAAACCCATTCACTGCAGAGTAAGCAGGTTTTTATTACCCCAAATCTTACAGCTTCTAATTGGATTTTGATTATTTCTGCCCTCTGAAAAAAGACTTCTTTTAGTCTGCAGAACATTGGTAGTATCAATTCAAATCTTATAAATGGGTTAATACTTACACTAGATTTTTTCCTATTTTATTCTTTTTTTCTGTCCCATAACTTTTCAGGGCTAACGCTTGTGTTATGCTAATTCATCTCCCTGCCTGGACCTTCTCAACCAAGGATTAACTGCCTAATAGGAACAATCAGAGCTCTTTTCCTGCTCATTAAACAAAGGGTACCAATATGAAACCAACCTCTTAGAAGAACACATACATAAAGAAAAAAAAACTAGAATGACAGATAAGCAAATAAAATGTTGATGACTGTTGATACTATTATGAGTACATGAGGGTTTCAACGTATTAGTCTGAGAAGAAAAATATTGCCTGTCATATCACTAAACAAAGGATGTCACAGCCATCAGTCACAGCAGCCACTGCTGATGGTGAGCCCTGAGGGAACTCGGGATGGAAACAAGGAATGCCCCCCATCTAGCAGTCATTAAACTGCAGCCACCCCAACACTGCAGATTTAAGGAAACTCAGGATGAGAAAACACAGAACACTGGCCCCAGATAACTGAAGTGCCTATCAAAGGAATGATTTCAATGAGCGTAGACTCTTGCACCTCCCTATACATAGAAAAGCAGTAAATTCCTTAACTTGATATATCTGGTTTTCTTTAATTAACAATAATCTTTTGACATTCCGACTACCTGCCCTTTGCTGAAATACTCCTATATATTCCGGTTCCCCCTCACCTCCTCGGAGCAGTTTCTCAGGGTTATTTGAGATGCTGTCTCCAGGCTTGAAGTCCTAAGAATGTCTGCTGAAAAACACATAACTCTCAACTTTTAGGTCATGCACTTTTTTTCAGTCAACATGTCTACTTTTGTTTATATTTGGTAATTTTCATTAATAAAATATTTTTTCAAAACTGAAAACATACAGTGGCAAAAACATCAACATAATTATCTTTTTAAAAAAAGCCATTTAATAATCACTTTCATGTATCTTATTATAATGAGAAGGGAAAGTAACCCAATTACTAAAATCATCTATTCTACTCATCTCATCATCCTCAGAAGAGCAAATTCACCAAATAAGCAGATGCAATGACGCATTTGCAACAACAAAGAGTAAGTATATTAGATAAAGAAGAGCTTTGTTGAGAGAAAGGCTGTTTATACTTAAAGTCATGTTAAGCATCTCAGAATCTCTCAGCTGTGAGGGACAGATGCGTTTATATGTGCAGCTGCAATTCATAAACATGTATGAGCCTCAAAAGTCCCAAGGCCATTGAAAATTTCAGTTTTACACATATTTATAGTTACTTCTCAGGCATACAGGAATATGTTCTATATGAGAAATGGAAATAGTTAACAGGAACTTTATGTAAGCTGCTTCCACTTCTTATTAATTCTAAAAATCATCATGTGACAAATACACCATACTTTATAAATATTACTGTTTCTTAATATTATCCATAAAGAGAATTTACTCAAATTTCCATGCTATATATTTCCTATAACTATGACTAAGAACGTTTCATAAAAGTACAATAAAGGAACCATCTACACAAAAAAATGCTTTAAATAAAATGAGGTATTTTAAATACCAATCTGGGCTTGAAGCATACACACTGTAAAGCAGAATCACAATTCCAGATTTTTTTTTCTAATGAGACTGGCAGATGTGCATAACTACAAGGGACGAACACCGGCAGTGTTATTTAAGCATTGGGGTAACACCACCCGAGTTCTCAGCTGTTGATCAAAAGTCAATCTTACTCTACTGCAGGCATTCAAGACCGCAGATTACTTGGAGAATGTCCTTACTGGGAAGAATAAACTTTATTTAGTGATCCCTTACCTGAAGTCTGAATAAAAATGATACATATTTTCCTACATGATTTACATCAGGCTGGCTACATATATGTGAAACAATTAGCATATCTCCTCTTTTAGTTTTTACATTTATAGGGAAAAAAATTCCTGGCCACATGATCTAGTTAGACAGCAACAACCTTCTAACTAGAAGAAAGCAAAATAACCTTTCACATTTTTAGGGGTGCTTTCCTATCTGACTGTAAGGTCAGGCCACTCAAGATAGCTGTTCTCTGGCTCTCTATACATTCCCTGCTCCACCAGTGCCTGCTTTACCTACACCCTACTCACATGACTGACCTTCCTACATACTTGCCCCAGGCCCCAGCTAGTGACTGTTCCTAACAAAGGGGCGGTGAGGGGCGTGCCCCTCTGCTAGTTTCCCTGGTAACCAATGAGCCAACCTGAGGTTAATTCCCCTTAAAACTGGCAATCTCCCATCTCCCCTTGCCCTTGGAGTGAAGACTGTCCTGCCCTGTCCCACCCACCATCTGCTGCAGATGGTGGGGTGTCGCTCCAGGACCTTGCTTCAGACGCTCCCCCTATCCACTGAACCACTGATGTCTCTGTCACTGATTCCGGGCTCTTTCTTAGGTCTTAAAAGCTGGGCAAATACAGGTCTTGCAGGCCTGCAGGGTGCAGCCCAATGCTGACAACACACCAGACCCACAGTAATCTATTATCTCATTCTACAATATCTTTATAGTATCTTTTGTGAACAAAGTAAAGTGCTTAGCAATACAATTATTCTAGAAATGAAAAATTATAATCAAATGACTTGCAGGTCACATAGTTAATTATCAGTAAAGCCTGGGCAAGAATCCATATATTCAGATCCCCAGCTTAGTGCTCTTGATAGGGACAGATTAAAGGGACAAAGTAGGTGATTAAATAGTTAATCCCACTAGGGGATTGTAAGTAAAGACAAAGTATGGGAGACCCTGTAAGGTAATGATCACTCAAGAAAGCAGGTTTGCTTCACCACAAAACCAAGCAGGCTTGCTTAGCAGCAAAATCATGCAACAGAAGCATGAGACATGCCCCAAACAATAAAATAATGGTGGATTGAGACCCACATCCTGTCCAGTGAGGTCAGTAAGTTAATGATTTCTAGGACATGCTTCTCTGCATACACTGAAAATAAAAATATAAGGAAAAGGTGACATTATACTGAAAGCTGAGATGATTTACCATATTTTAGTATATGTTACCACCTTTTTGCTCATTTCCATTACACCATGACAGCCCCAGTTTGACCATGTAGGGACAAGAAAAATCCCCCACCCGACATGGAGGAGGAACCAATGTTGGAAGCGTGATGTCTACTCAAGAATGAGGAAGAAGGTGGTCATCTCCCCCTCCCCACTTTTCCTTTGATTATAAAACTGTAGCCCACTAAGTTCTCAGGGCAGCACCCTCCTGCCTGCCTGCTTGTAAACCTATAAGCATCCTATTCTAATAAATCATTTCTTATCTATCACTTTGCCTCTTGCTGAATTCTTTCCGATCTGAGACATAAAGAACCAGAGCTCCTCGGAGCCCCCTGCCCCGAGATGCATTTCTGCAGTTTCACTCTAACCGTTCAGAGGCATTACAAATTTAAGGCTAGTGCTGCTACAAATTACAGATCATCATGGATGATGATCTTTGAAATAAAAATAATAGCTACCTTTTTCAGACACCATGCTAGTAGGCACTTTATATATATTATCTTAAATCCTCACGATAGCTCTGTGAAATATACAATTCTTATTTATAGATTAGGAAAATAAGACTTAGAAAGAGTAAGTGATTAACCCAATCACTTAGCCAGAAAATGTTGAAACCAGCATTCAAATACAAATCTATCAAAATTTCCAAAGGAGAGATCCTTCCTCATATATTATGCAAATAGAGATCATTATACTACATAGAGTGGTATGAGAGCTGTGCAATAACATTAAAACATTATTACCTACGTACAGCTCACATCTATAATTAAATGGCAACAGTTTTTTTTTTCTTTTTCTTTTCTCTCTCTCCTCTCTCTCTCTCTCTCTCCCTCCCTCCCTCTCTCTCACTCTCTCTCTTTTTTTTTTTCTGCCTAGGGGATGTTACTGGACAGCTGAATTCAAGAAAAACAGGTTGCTTGGAGGACAGATAATGAGAGATGATTCGGATTCCTTTTCTGTAATCATAATTCAAAAGAAAATTTTTTAACTGTTAGCATTTTTTGAAGTCTACCATGTGCCAAAGCTATGCTAGGTACCTCATGGAAAACTCCTTATCATGAGATGCTAAGGGACTTCCACTTAAAAAATTAAAATCCTTGCTGGCTTTAATAATTAACTTTTTATTGCTAGTCTTCCTGTCCTTCATTTTATTCCTCATTACTTCACACTATTACAAGCTAATCTTTACTTTAAGAAGCAAAACAAAAACTCGGATCCTTGGAAAGCTATTAAAGAAAAGCTGTCATGATAATAACCATATAAGTAGAATATAAGTATCTTAGCCCAGATGTCTGACAAACATGTAGAACCTACTGCATAATTCATACAATACTTGCCTCTGGAGTTCCTAGTGCTTTCACAGCATTCAGATCAGATCCTGAGGAGAAAGTATTTTTTGCTCCGTGGACAATGAGACCTTTCCCCTCTGTCCAATTTTCCAACTCAATCACTTTTTCCAGAAGTTGTAGCATCATAACACCTGCCAGAGGGGAGGGGGAGTCAAAAACATATAAAATATTGGACAAATAGAAATAATTTAGAAACTGTAAGGTGTCAAACAAGACTCTTAGGTCACAAATTTTACAAATATTTACTGAATGTCTATCAAATGCCTATCATGTTGGTACTAAGGAGTATATACAAAAGAGGCAAGCATGACAGTCTCTGCTTTAAAAGTTTACAACTTGATAGTGACCTCTTTCTCTCTCTCTCTCCCTTAATTAAGAAGTCACATAAATATGTGGTTAGGTAGAAAAAATAATGCTGGCCCTAAGTAAGAGAAATCTGTACCAGTATAAAATAATCTTTTTGACTTTGTAAAATAAACATAAGAGTTGAAACAGACCTTAAAGAGTATCTGGTTGGCTGATTTTCAAACAAGGGCCTTGAGAGTTGTGTGGTGTGGGGCTAATTCATCATCTCACAACCCAACCCAACCCAACCACCATCATCCAAATCAAAGCAGTTCTGCTTGTATTAGTTTTAAATATTAGGCATCAAATTAATACTTGTTTCTCTTTGAATAAAAAGTTTTACTAATATAAATTATAAATTGTAGCTATTCAGTAGTAAGTTAAAACAAGTATTTATCCAGTCTAAATCTCTAGAGCAGTCTTACCTTTCTAATTTTATTTTTCCTAGGCTAATATAAAAACTGGCTTTTATTCTCTGAACCAGTTGAGGGCATGCAGCTGCACTGTCCAGTAAAGTAGCCACCACGCACATGTAGTCATTGAGCACTTGAAACATGGCTAGCCTAAACTGAGATGTGCAGTAGTGTGAACAGCTTTGGGCAGGAAAGGCCTCTTTGCAGGAAAGAGCTCTCTACAGGAGGCCCCTTTTGTCTTGTCACTAACCTTAAGCCAGGCACCCCCATCCTCTACTCATCTCTGGCCCTAGCACAACTTTCAGATCTTTTGATCACACAATACGTTGCCTAACCTGTTGGCTCTTTCCGTAGATCAAAGAAGTAGAAATGAAGAATAAGTAATTAAGACATGACCAGATCTCTTCCCTAGCTTCCCCTTCAGAAATCTCGAGAACAAATCTGTGTGAACAAGATAGCATCTAAAGAAAAATCACAAGAAGTCAACAAGCCTGCACACACTGGGGGATGGTGACGATTCTGACCCCTTATCTCGACTGAGATTACTTCCCCTTTTCCCTTTAAAACTTTCATGGCTGAGCAGAATCTTCAGAGGTGGTTTTTGGGGGACAACTGAGTCCAACATCTCCCCAGATTGCCAGCATTCTGATTAAAAGCTACTTTCGTTTCTACCAACATCTGTCTCTTGAGTATTGATTTTTGAGTGGCAAGCAACCAGACCTGATTTGGTAACAGTAGTGTAAAATACATACCAGATTTCAGAGAATTGGTATGAAAAAAGAAAAGAGGAAAATATCTCATTAATAATTTTTGTATCAGTCATTTGTTGAAATATTTTGAGTACACTGGGTTAAATATGTTATTAAAATTAATTTTACCTTTCTTTTTCCTTTTTAAAAATATGGCTATTAGAAAATTTTAAATTACATATGTAGCTGACACTTGTGTCCTGCATTATACTTCTATTGGTTAACATTAATAGAGACATCTCTGAATTCTGCTGAATGTAAAGAAAAGTCATCTTGTGTTTGAAGACCCACCACTAATAATTTACAAAGTTTACAGTCTACTGAATTATGTGTATGAGTATGATTATATATAGACACAAGAAGCTTTACTGGGATATTTTTGAACCCAATATTTCAAATGCTACTATAAAATATAAATCGCTCCCCCCACAATAAGTATGTAACTAATAAACACAGATTGCCAAAATCACCTGGAAACACAAGTGCTGGGTAGTCAGGAAGGTAACTCATGAGCTCCTATCCCGGTAGGATAATTCAAATTTGAGCTTTGGCAAAAAATTACAAATTATCACAGGTCCTGGACCTCGAGGTCTCTTAAATATAAAATTCTTATATGCCAAGAGCGCTGCCTAGTAAATAGAAGGTATTTACCTGTATCTCAGAGTTAGAAAGGGGCAACAAGTAGGCAAGTGCAGTGTTTTCAGTGATTATTGGAACTACATGGTTAAAATGACAGTCTTATTTCAGTTCATAGAAAAAAAAATTTAAGCTAAATAATTTTTTTTTCATTTTAGGCTTTTCTCTTTAGGTTTTAAAATCTTTGAAACATCCTTCCCTTTGTCTCCCAGTGACATTAGCTGAACACAAACAAATGAAGTTATTAAGCACTTAAAATTTCAATGGAAAAAATAATCAAGATTAATTTGATAGTTTCCTTTTTACCAACATCCATAATCACGGATTTTTCAAAAACATTAAAATATTCACAATTAGTAAAAGAGTTCCTGGTTCAAGTGATTGTTTTGTTTTGTTTTCTCATGTTCTACAAAGAGTACCATGACTTTCAAGAATTCTTCAACAGATTTAAGGATAAAAGCATGGGATAGCAGGTTAGATTTAGTGTCATTTTTTAACTAACAAAAGAAAGCTCTCTATACCTGAGAAGGCATTCATTTTACTTGGATTGTTCAGAGTAAGAATGCCAATGCCACTGTCTTCCTTCTGAAGGTCAATGGATCCACCAGGAAACTGCTCAAGTTTTCTTTTCACTTCTTCCTCATGGAAGCCATGAGAGGTATTATAAAGTGACAATCCTATTTGATGTAGCAATTTTGTCTTCATAGGGATAGGTGATGTCTTCAAAACATGTCTTGCCATTTCTGGAAAAGAGAGATAAGTATGCAGTAGTCTGGATAAACAGACACTCTTAGAATATTATACATTAATAGGCTTTAGTGAGAGACCTTTCTGTTTATTGGGAGGACTTCCCTACTTCTCAAAACACTCTCTGAGAAGTATACAGGATTGCTTCCCTTCCCCCCCGCTTCTCAAACCAAAGGATATAAGTTACATTATTTCAGTATATCATCAGGAGATGATGATGTAGTTATAGGGCATTTACTGAGATCCAACACACTAGGAGGATTTAGAAAAATGTTGCTGTTCTGTAGTTAGCACCACCTCCTGCCTTCAGGGAGTCTTCCTCATGACAGCAGTTCTTCTTCCTTTAACTCTAAATCTAAGAATAAATTCAGTCCAGAAGTCCCCTTGGAAACAATCTCTATGCAGAAATGCTACAGAGCAGTTCCAGTCTCTAACAGAAAATTTATTTTTAGCATTATCCTTACCTTATGTAATGCTTTATAGAAAAAGCTGGAATGGGTCCTGAGGAAAGTGGGCAAAGAAATAGGAATGTATGTGTGTGGTTTCTGTATTCCCCAAACTTCTGTCACTCTTCTCACTTTATATATCTCATCTCTGGGTAATCTCCTATCTGCCCAAATGCTTTTTTGCCCTATGTAAGTACTTTTGTTCACATAAAAAATACGTTCAGAAAATTATACAAATCATAGGTTACAGTTCAATTAATTTTCACAAGGTAAATACATTCAAGTAAACAGCACTCAGATCAAGAAACTGAACATGACTCCAAATAAAAATAACAACTATCTTGACTTCTAATACCCAACATTAGCTTGCCTGCTACTGAACTTTATATAAATTGAAAAATATAGTAAATATTCTTTTGTGTCTGGTTTCAACTACGTTTGTGACACCCATTACTATTATTATGTGTAATTAGATTCTAAATAGTCCATTCTTTTCATTGTTGTATTTTATTATATGAATATACCACAATTCACCTATTCTAATGTAAATAGTCATCTGGGTTGTTTCTGGGTTTTGGCATTACAAGTAGAGCTGCTGTGAACATTTTAGTATCTGTCTTTTGGGTCAACAAGTATGCATTTCTGCTGGCTATATCTAGAAATGGAATTAGTGGGTCAGGCAGCAGCTGGCTAAAACTGCTTGTTAAACACTGAAGAATTTTGCAAGTTGCTTTTTAAACCACAGGTAGCTTGAAATTAACCATGGTGAGAGTATTAGCAAACTCTACATATCAACCTCTCCCCGCCCCCCTCCACAGCCATTTTCCGGGTACACCACTGGTCATAATGATCACATCTGTTCATTTATTTCACTTTAAAAGATACTGCCTAAGAGTTTTCACATCCACAGCTAGTGAACGTTCCAGTTGTTCCACAACCTTGTTATCACTTGCCAATGTCTTTTTTTTCCTTTCTTTCCATTTTAGGCATTCTAGAGAGTGGTATATCATTGTGGTATCACTTTGCATTTCTATGATGTCTAATGAAGTCAAGCTCCATTTTCATATGCTTGTTATTTGCATATCATCTTTTATAAAGTGCCTCTTCAAGTTTTCTTGCTCATTTTTTTGCCTTTTTAGTACTAATTTGTTGGAATTCTTTTATTCATTTGCCTACAGTTTTTATTAAAACTCATAAGACAACAAATTCTACATTTCCATCTCTAGTTGAGACCTTATGCCCAAGTACTCCTAAATCAAACAAAAATCTACTTCTTACTCCTCACCTCTAGATGTACCACAGGTTTCTCAAAATCACTGTTTAAACCTAACTCACACTTTTAAAACCTGTAACTACTTTATTCCTTCCCTTAACTATCCATAGTATCCTCAACCCAGAAAGCCACAGCAGAAAACCCAATCTCCTTCCCCACCTTCATTTCTCATATGCAACCTTTTTTATTTTTCTCATCCTTTACTTCTTCTATGACTAACATAGTTCAAACCTATGTACCTGGATGAATACAGTGGTCACCATTAGTTGTATACTACACCATAAAATCAGAGCTATCTTTCTACTGTAAGCCCCCAGAAGTACAAATCTTCATATACATTTTCAAAGAAATTGAAAAGATTTAAAATTAGTCCTTCTCAGGACTTGAACATGAACCTACAAAATGAACCTGAAGGGGAAATAAAGTGATTAAGGTGGGAAAATTTAGGTCTATGGGAAATGAAAGGGATGGGTGGGGGGGAAATACAATGTTTTTACTAATTAAAAAGTACGAAATAGTTATGAAAAAACACAAGGATTTTGGAGGCTTCCTAAATTATCAACTAAATATAAGTATCAAGTTCTCTCAAGATTCTCTTAGCTAGCAGAGGAAATCTACACTAAAACTTTCAGGAGTTATTGAGAAATTACAAGCAATGGGGCTAGAAATAAATTAAATTAGAAAAACTTATATTCTCAGGACAAGATATATATGTATATTTATATGTATGCTCACAACTCCAGCAATGTGCAAGAAAGCCCTCTCATCCCCAACCACTGTTCCTTCTTTTTCATCTCCCCTTTCACTATCCCTAGATTCAAGTTCAGTGATCAAAGTCTGTGGGAAAAATAGGTCAAAATATATCATTCAAAATGAGTTTGGAAGCCTTCCTTGCTTTTTAAAAGACAAATTGCAAAAAACATACATAATAACTAGATTAGCAATTAAGATAAATCTTTTAAAACAGGACAGTATTCTTTCTTGGATTATTTCAAGTAAATAGCTTCATTCTAAGAATAAAAAATGGTTGAATAGTTTCTTTGCATAAAAGCCATTAAGTAAATTACACCATGTGTATATAGGTTTTTATAGCCAAGAAGTTCAAAGGACTGGGATCCTAGTATATAAACATACATGCATATGATAAGAGCATTTGGTAAGATATAATTGTTAACAATTCAATTGGTATTTATTGAGTTCCTATTTAGTGATCTCCCCTTTGCTAACTAGCTATTTCAGAGAGAAAAAAAAAGTATTTTTAGTTTTATCAAAGAAACAAAATACATACACACTCAGCAATAATGTTCAACTCTCTAGTTGAAAATAGAACAAAATCCCTCATTTTATTAAGCTCTATTAGAGACCTGCATCAAATTTAAAATATAGCCATAACTTCATAAAAGGATTTTTTTCTCTTCACCAATAAACTTTTATCACGAAGTCTAAGAATTTTCTATAGGCAGAAATGGATCCAAAGACATTAAATCAGTGCATGGGATTATACTTTATTTCCCTTCATTCTTTCCAAGTTTTAACATTCTAAGCAGAAGTAGAACAAAAATCAAGCAACATCCTAGTTCTGCTGGGGAGTAACCAAAGAAAAAAGTAAACTCAGATCAGCTCTTTTCTTGCAGTGTCTTGTGGCCAAAATATTGGCAGAGGGCTCTACTTTCAAAACACTTTCATCTTACATATTTCCAGAGTATCAGTTCTTCACCTGATTACGTTAGCACTAATCTCTTAGAATGAAAATTACATAGTCCCACTACCCCCCCAAAAAAAATCTAGAAAACAGACAAACAGAAAACAGGGCCCACATTTCCATTTTACAAGTAATGAAAGCTTACCTTTATGTGAAGCTTTTCCTCTAGAGAGTGACCTGCTTACTGTCAAATTCTGAAACAACAGGAAAGCTCTTGAAGTTCTCACTCTGCTTTTTCTCCAAATAAATACATGTAATTTTTTAAAACAAATTATCAATTTATAAAAACCTTTAAAACTTGAGACAGTATTTTAGGTAACTAAATAGCTGCCTAGAATCACAAGTCTTTTGAATAGACAAGAACATACTTTACATAAAGGCTATCGGATGAAATCAAAACATTTATGAGGTTATATGAAACTGTGCGACACTAATATTCATGTATTACTTCTATAAAAGATGGCTTTCATTTACTTACTTTGAAATCAGGTTGTATTACAGTTAGCCAGAATGAAAATAAATGTAGACATGAAGAATGAAGAAAGCTAACCTAACATACTTTTGAAAAAGTTAGGTTTCAGAATGAATGTGTTGTAGTTCTTAACCTAAGTAATGGATACACAGGTATTTCTTTTTGTTGTTGCCTTTCTTTAAACTCTTCTTATGCTCTTTTCACTATATGCATGTATGCTACATTTCTCAATAAACATTTTTTTAACTGAAGGATATCATTCCCAATTTAGAGGGGATGGTCTCTACCTTTGCCAGTAATCTCTCCCAACCTTCTAAACTGCCAATTTCAAGACTAGTTTTCTAAGTACTCTGTTTTTTGCATAGAAGATATTTAATAAAGAACACAAATATTGCCATTGGTGGCCACATAAGTGTCTGAAGGTTCTGGCAGGTCTGACAACTGAGCAAGTGTCCTTATTAAAGGTAATGATATTTCTTAAAAATTGATGTACAACCAGAAACCAGATAAGAAAGAATTAGAGATGAAGCTCCTGCCTCCAGTAAATTCAAAAACTCTTATGGGTAGGGACCACATCTTATTCATGGCTTTAGCATACAGAGCTTTACATTTAATATTTGCGGTACTAAATGATACCTAACGTGGTTATTACCATACAGGGATTACTGTACCTAACCATCATTTCCCAAACTAAATAAAAGATCTCTATTTGCCAGATAGAAAAAGTTTATTTCATTGTTGGAATTCTAGGAAATGCAAGTCCAGGATATGTAGCTCCAAGTGCTTAAGGGTATTACAGCCAGCCAGAGAAGGAGATCTCCTTTTCACTGGCCCCTGGTCAGTTTGATCCAGGACCACCACTCCACCGTCAGTCCTAGCTTAGGAGCCCCTCCTCCTTTTCACAAAACAGACAAGAGCTTTGGGTCTGATATTTTTTTTCTTTTCATGTTTACCACTTGGGTTTGCATACAACACAATCTCTATTGGATCATTAATGAAAATACTAACACTTTTTAAGAAATGATGGTAAGTGATAGATAACAAAACATCGCTCTACCTATTTATAATGTCTGTAGTTGGTAATACATATTTTACAAGGGTCTGGTTAGTAGTATTCTTCATACTTTAACTATATAACCAGATTTCCCTCACAAGGGTTAGGACTAGCCTGTTACATTCTCTAACTTTCTAGGAATGAAAGGCAATTTACCCAGTGAGTACTGAGGTTAAGACCATGTCACAACTAAGACCCGGTGCAACCAAAATCAATAAAAATTAATTTTAAAAAAGACCTAGTAACTGTTCGTGGCAAATTTAAATGGGGAGCCCATGACTTGACCTATTTTGCCCTACCTTCCCCACTCCTCCTTCAAAGGAAGATGCTATTGGTTTTGAGCCAACGACATTCAAAGTACCACAGCTTTCTGTAGAAGGCAACAGAGTGAAACTGTTTCCATTGGCACTGCTGCCACTTTGGATTTCTTTGTTCTCATCTCCCTCCTTTCCTCCTTTTCCTCTCTACTGGGTTCTCTCTCTCTCTCTCCTTTCTTTTTCAGCTTGTGTGGTACATGGAAGCAGGGGCTGCCTTTATCTTCGGAAGGCATCTGAAGAAGGTTAAAGGCAGTAGGGATCAGGGTTCCTTAGGCCTGCTTCTAGTCTAAGAAAAATAAGCTCTCAAGGTCACCTGCCAGATCAGTTCACAAAACTGAGAGGTCTACATAGAGGGTCAGAGCCAAACACAATATGACCAGGCTTGCTTTTGCCTAGAATATGCTCTATGCATGTTTTGCCCCTGGGGATAAGTCATATATAGAAGAGACCACTCAACGGAAAATTCAGTTGGGGCAGAGGTCTCTTCCACATTGACCATGACTTCAGTATAAAAGAATTGTGCCAAAGAAACTTGATGAGAACTTAAATGGCTATTTAAAAAAATAAATAAATTTCCCTGTTTTCCATAGTATTCTGTTTAGGGAAAAGAATAAGGAGTTAAACTAGAAAATAAGAAGGGGTAAGGCTTATAAAATAATTAGCATTTTTAAGTATTATGAAGGGATAATAGATTCAATAAACGTTATCTTCTTTCATTGTAAGGAGTCTGTTCTGTCTTCACACACTTCCCTACCTCCAATAACCAAAACAAGGGCAATTAGTATAGATATCATCAGATCTGTATCTCCTCATACTTAAATCATTACAAATTTAAATATTCATGTTACTAATATTTTTGCCTCATTGGACAACTTTGATATGCGGATTTTTCCATGGAAACCTTATAATAAAAACCTCATTATCCTTTTTCTCTATTGATTCCATATTTTTTTCTTTTCCCCCCCACACTCTTGTCCCCCTTCCACTAACTCTCCTTTCTTTTCTCTCCTCCCCTCATATCCCCTTGTCTGTGCCACACACTAGTACCAGAGAAACTCAAGGGCACTTAAGCCTATTAGGTTTGCTGATCTCAAGTTTAGGGATCCAATTCTTGACATTTGAAATAGCCTATTATGGATACTTTCATCCCAATTCTAAACTCAGAGATTAAATTAGACAATAGTTCAGTACTTAGAAGATGACAAGGTGTAAACCACTATTAAACTACTATATTATCTGAAAGTATAAGTGAACAAACAAGGGCTGAGATTCTGGTCTTTTATAAGCATGTAGTTAAGCAATCGGCATTTTGGATTTGTCCCAGGATCAGAGGCAACCAAAAGGTTCGGAGGCATTTTTGATTTTATAAATTTTCTTCAGGACAAAAAGTATGTTTAAAACTCATCCTGCAGGATGCTTTGCTGTCCTACCACAAGCAGATTCAGCCCAGCTGAACAAGCTTACAACCGTACCATGGGAAAAGGAAAAGAGAAGAGAGCCCTGTGTACATCTGAGATCAAAGGTTTCACTTTCTCCACTTTTGTGTTAAAGTTCTTCAAAGGTGATCAAATAGCTCCCTTCCCTGCACAGGATCTAAGCTAGCTGTTCTCTTAGAAGGCTAAGCCGTTTTACCATGTGCTGTAACTGCTAAATCTAGACAATAAACACAAACGCATACTTAGTAAGAAAACAATTAGCTTAACGCAGGGAGTAAACAAAAAATCAAAACTATTCTACTTTAGACTGTCAGTATATGACCTGTTTTTCGTATTTTAGTTTGCTTTTAGGCTGTCATTTATTATCCTACCTTTCAAGTTTAATTATGTGCTACACATACCCTTCTTCCTCTCAGCCGACATGAACTTCTTTCAGTTTTTCAAATCCTTCAGGTGTTCTCTTCATTCCAAGCCTCTGAATATGTGCTTCCCCCACCCATTACACTTTTTTCTTCCTCACAGTAACTCCAAGTCATCTCCTTTAATACTCTAAACTATACAAAATACTTTTACTATCTGTTCTCACAATATTTATATCCTTTATTAACCCTCAATCACGCTTTCCTGTAATTACTTCTTTAACCAAATCTTCCCACTAGATTTAGTTGCAAGAGGACATTTGCAGTGCCTAGTACAGTACTTGACAAATAATATTCACCAGTAATAATTTGGCACACAATGCCTGAGAATCCATAATGCCATACAAGGCTTAAGAAGCTGTCCACAAACCAACTCTACCTACCCTGTTTATTATTCCCACCACTCACCCTGTTTCGGTTCCATTCTTCCTTGCAAGCTGGTCTCTCTTCTTGGAATGCTGATCACTGCCTGTGCCCCAACTAATGGAGATCTGCTCACCTTTCAGATCAGACCAATAAAATATCAAGAAAAGATGTTCTGTTTTATTACCACGCTCCTTCCTCCCCCAGCAGATTTCGCAGTTATATGTGTGTGTAGCGTTAAAAGGATTAATGAGGCTCAAAAGAATTCTAGAATGAAAGAACATTTACCAAAAATGAGTTAGTCATTTTTGTTGTTGTTGAAAAGTTGGCTGCATGAAACGAAGGATGCAAATTTTACTTAAGCAAGATAATTTAATACAGGTAGTGAGAAGGACAATTACAGAGTTCCCAGGGAACATTACCTACTGTTGAAATCAATTGCTAGGCCCAAAATAGAGCTGTTCCTGCCATGGGTGCCACATCAGCAAACCAAAACTTAGACAACCTCCATTAAATAACTTTCTATATAAAGGCTTTATCCTTCCTGTGAGCACGCACTCACTCAGCATTTGGCCCAACTCGTTTGGAATCAGGCTGTTCCTACTGGAACTGTGCTGGTATTTGACCTGCAGACTGTTTAGGAATTTTCTTTTGCTCTAGGAAAAAAACCTGAGAAGGGCTTCCCTGGTGGCGCAGTGGTTGAGAATCTACCTGCCAATGCAGGGGACACAGGTTCGATCCCTGGTCTGGGAAGATCCCACATGCCGCGGAGCAGCTAGGCCCGTGAGCCACAACTACTGAGCCTGCGCATCTGGAGCCTGTGCTCTGCAACAAGAGAGGCCGGGATAGTGAGAGGCCTGCGCACTGCGAAGAAGAGTGGCCCCTGCTTGCCGCAACTAGAGAAAGCCCTCGTACAGAAACGAAGACCCAACACAGCCAAAAATAAAAATAAATAAATTAATTAATTAAATAAATTAAAAAAACAAACAAAAAAACCCTGAGAAATGGGATCCCAGTAAGCTACATGTTGGAGTTCGCCCCCTGCCCTTTCAGGGACTCTGGACAGTATTATATTTAAAAATTGCAGTCCTACCTCATGCACGTTTCAAACGAAGAAAGAAAGACGTGTCTTCTAAGGTCTCTCTTTCCCCTCCTCCAATTTTCTTTGTCTCAGGCCCTGCCTCCAGTGCCAGCTTCCTCCTTCCCTTCTCCAAGACGGGTACTAACACGGTTCAGATAGTGGGAGTCTCTGCAATAGGCCTTTTTATAGGCCTTTTGAGAGATACCCACTCTTCCCTCCTTAACTTCCTCTGCCCCCTATTCATTTATTAGGCCAAGACTTTTTAGAAAAGTATCATGCTGGGATTTCTTTCTCCCTATAAAGGAAATAATAATTCTAGAATTTGACAGTAGATAAATAAGCCTTCAATATACAATGGAATATCAGCCATAAAAAGAAACGAAATTGAGCTATTTGTAATGGGGTGGACAGACCTAGAGTCTGTCATACAGAGTGAAGTAAGTCAGAAAGAGAAAGACAAATACCGTATGCTAACACATATATATGGAATCTAAGGAAAAAAATGTCATGAAGAACCTAGGGGTAAGACAGGAACAAAGACACAGACCTACTAGAGAACGGACTTGAGGATATGGGGAGGGGGAAGGGTGAGCTGTGACAAAGCAAGAGAGAGGCATGGACATATACACACTACCAAACGTAAAACAGATAGCTAGTGGGAAGCAGCCGCATAGCACAGGGAGATCAGCTCGGGGGTTGTGACCACCTAGAGGGGTGGGATAGGGAGGGTGGGAGGGAGGGAGACGCAAGAGGGAAGACATATGGGAATATATGTATATGTATAACTGATTCACTTTGTTATAAAGCAGAAACTAACACACCATTGTAAAGCAATTATACCCCAATAAAGATGTTAAAAAAAAATAATAAGCCTTCAAAGCAATAAACTCATTCCTTGTAATACCCCTAATTTACCTGTGAGAAAACCCGAGGGCAGGGATGGAGCTTTGTCCAGAACCTCTGAACAATAAATAACACCGTTATCCCTCAGTACCCTATTGTTCCTAATCCCTACAAGCTACTGACATCCATTCCTACTGAGATCAAAATTTTCGATAAACTCTTCTATTCTCTACTTTGTTATACTATGTAGATAATCTGTTTCTCTGCCCCCCTTCTCAAATTTCTTCACAGAAAAACAGCATCCACCTGTTAAAATGTTTGACCTTAAGGGGATGTAATGTCTCCAAGAAAAACTGCAGTTTGCTCAAACCCACGTTCAATATTTAGGACACCTGATCTCGAGGACAGTGGAATGCATTCTTTAATAGGTATGCAGAAATTTCTAAAAAGACAAGAGGACTCCAAAATGACAGCTCTAAGAGGATCCTTACAGTACGCAATTAAACAGGTTAACTTAGTCCATCTGCCAGAAATACAATTTGGATCCAAATATTCTCTTTGAGTTTTGTACCAGGCTATAAGATCTCTGTGTCTGTATGTATGATATGTGCGTCCATATATGTGTTATAGATATGTGTTCTTTTTATACCTCCAGATGGTATTGCCAAAATTAATTTATAAAAAGTTCTATTTAACTGGCCTAAAAATATTAAGTACTTATATAAATTAAATTATCAGAAATATAAGAGAAACTCAAACAGATGCTTTTGTGGTTCATGTGATCTGGGAAAATATCTGGCATTAAAGCTAGTTTAAATTTGTTAGTCTAATTGACAGGCATGTCTTCAGAGTTATCAGCATTAAATATAATACTTTTATTCTACTTGGGTTTACTAGTCAAATAAGTTCATGTTATCTCTGTTGCAAGTTTGTTAGAAAAAAAATTTGCTTGAGTTGATGGCTGACTTTGTCTAATGTCTCATAAAATTTTTGTGAGTAATTTAAACATAAATGTTGGGAACAAATAATTCAGATAGATGAAAATGGGGTAAGAGTTTTTAGGTACAACAATTATGTTTTATGATATGTGTCCTTAAAAAAAATAGCATACTCAAATCTTTATTGAATGTCTGGATCATTCTCCAAACATGATAAATTACTAGAACATTAATTACTGAACACAGATCTATTGCTTTTGGCTTTCTATTTTAGAGAAACCAAAGATAAATTTTTGTCTTTTAGTAACCACGTCTTGTGTCACACTGAAAGACTGTACTATTTAAAATGGCATATACCTTTGGAAACTAGAAAATACATTTATAAATTTGCTAGTCTAAAATTGTTTACTTCTTAGTTTTCACTAGAAATCAAAGTTTCTAAGGGTTATATATTCTGATTAATAAATATGATTAAAGCTACTAGAAATGATAAGGAAAACATTGCTGTATGCAAAGGAAGTAGTTTTGTCCTAAAGTAAAATAGTTGCCAGAATAAAAAGGAAAGGATAAGACAAAATCTGAATGTAAATAGAAAACTGTAGAAGGGTTTGTGAAACAAGAATCTTTTGAAAGAAATTTTATATGCAATAAAGTAGGATAAGATTAAATATACTTGCTATAAGGGTTTTAAAAGTAAGCTTTAATATCAATAGTGTACTTATGTAAAACTGGAACTTAATTTTCTTTCAGCTGCTAAAAGGACATAGTTTGCTTGGGCTATTGGTCTGCTCCTGATAAGAGATTGTGAAAGGTTTTTCCTTACTTTTTTGTGTTTTATCAAAATTATTTCCTGTGCTTTTCTAAAAAGCTGTCTTTTTTATAAAGAAGAGCTAAGGGTTTGGTTTTTTTTGTTTTGCAGCTATGTAACCTTCTCTATTTGTCTTTTGAAATCTTTTTGTCATTTTGATTAAATAGATACTTGGTGTTTTGTAATCTTCAGTAATCTTATTTGGTCAAATGTCCAAAACCTTTTGATATTTTTGAAACACTTCCCCAAAATCAAACTCTAAATTAAGTTGTTTTGACCTGAAAATAACTTTGGGAATCTCCAGAGACTTGTTCTCTCTTCTTATAAAAAGGGAGATGTTAATCAGGTTTATCTGATATGTCAGATTATATGGGAAGCTTTGTCAAATAAATGATGATAAACTTTCTTAGGTTATGTTGTATACGTGAATGTTATTAGATGTTCTAGAGATTGTATGAAAATTCCTATGATTCTGATGTGTCCTGGCATAATGTTATCAGCCATGATTTTAAAGATGTAGTCACAGAAATAACCAAATTGACTTGTCAACTACATCATAATGAACCTTCATCAGATCTTTAATCATTACTATTTTTAAGTCTTTTGTCAGTCATAGACAGTTGTTGCCTTACTCTGGTGCTTTTGCAAATATCATTTCTAGTACCTTTCATCGCAGAAAAGATCCTGACAAATACTCTAGAAGGCAGGTGTTAGATAGCTGTAAGCTATTACACAGAACTAGTTTTAAAGGACCTTTTTCTTCCTCTCCTTTAAGAAAATGTATCTTTGGGCTTCGCTGGTGGCGCAGTGGTTGAGAGTCCGCCTGCCGATGCAGGGGACACGGGTTCGTGTCCCGGTCTGGGAAGAGATCCCACGTGCCGCGGAGCGGCTGGGCCTGTGAGCCATGGCCGCTGAGCCTGCGCGTCCGGAGCCTGTACTCCACAACGGGAGCGGCCACAGCAGTGAGAGGCCCGTGTACCCCATTAAAAAAAAAAAAAAAAAGAAAACGTATCTTTGTAACAAAGGTTAAAATATTTTTTTTCTCCCGTCCTGATCCCTCCAGAATTCAAAAACTTAAGTATGTTTTTCATGACAATATGTGTACTTGCATAAATTCAATGAGAATCTGTTCTCCTCATAACAAGACACAACTGGAAATATTGGCTATATTACCAAGGCTTTGGCTGGATTATCATATTCAAGAAAGACGTACATAGACAGATATGACCAGACAGCTTTAAGGAACTTCTCAAAAATAATGAATAGATCAGCCTGGTACCTTGCTTACAAGATTCCAGCAAAACAATTTTGAAAAAGAGCTTATATGGTCAATCACCATTCTTGCTGCATTTATGTAAATAATCAAACCAAGTTTAATACCAACAAATTAGTTTTACTATGATTATCTTTGATAAAAGTGAGGACAATCATAGAGAGAAAAATCATGTTTGCACTTACGTAGCTATTAAGTTCTAGTCCTATCAATTATCTCCAAGGTTTTGTCATATACCTGCACACTGGATTGGATCCTAAATTCTTCTAGTCTCCAATAATGTCTGGCTACTCCTCTCCAGACTAATGTTTTCAATTTTCTTCCACTCTTCTGATTTGAAATCAGTAAGAACAAAGACTGCCTTGAATCCTCTTGGAAGGGACTACACCAGGTCCTCCTCACTACCTAGAAGGCAGCCAAACTTCAGGGGCTCGAACCTTGAGTACACATCTCACAGCTAGAGAAGACCACACCTGACATGTGGTCCTACACAAACACTGGAAACCTCCAAATCGAAATGACTAGGAAGAGAAGCAGCTGACAACGGAGGCATACAGCTTTCCAAAGATGAACTGACCAGGCCTGCATACCCTTTTTCTCACTGTTGCTTTTTTTTTTACTCTCTCTCTCTTTCACAGAAAGACAATGCCCTTGTTTCTATTTCCCAAATCCTCTTCTTTTGACTATGGCCTTTCAGAAACTACCTCATCACGACCCCATAACAAATTAGTCTTTTCACCTGCATTTTGGGTTTTTTTTAAGAGTTAGAAGGTTTAGAATTCACTGAAGTCTTTCTTTCATCTGGACTATTAACTGTTTCAGGATTCTTACCTAGATTCACAGTCTTTGAATTTGCAACCTTACAGGCTGTTACTGGATAACACACTTGGTTCTAAACAGCTCTTCTGGGATAACAATACTATTTTAATACGTCTTTGAAGTTCTGCTGTTTTTGCAAAGAGCTCATAAGCTATTGCTCCATACTTATTCCTGCCCTGTCTTCCCAACATGCTCAGTTAATTCTTTCAGTTTGTGCTGTTGCTGTATTCACTGTTCCATTTTCTCTTCAATACAAAACAGAAGCCTCCCATTGATCCATTTTACTAAACCTTCATGGCCACCTTGAGTGGGAACTTCCAGGAGGCATACATGACTCCACGTCTGCCTCTGCAGGAAGGGCCTTTTTTCCCTCAGGTCTGAGTAAGTGCCAAAGAAAACATGATTAGAGCAGCAGAAACTCAACTGCATAGAAGAATTGAGGAGAAAGAGCACTGGTTGCAACAAGTCTCACCTGACCCTCCATGATTTGTTCAGCTGGCTACCCGCAGGCCTAAGGTCCTAGTTTAGACCATCATAAAATTTGGAGTTATGTTACTTTTTTTTTTTTTTTTTTTGCTGTATGCGGGCCTCTCACTGCTGTGGCCTCTCCCGTTGCGGAGCACAGGCTCCGGACGCACAGGCTCAGCGGCCATGGCTCACGGGCCCAGCCGCTCCGCCGCATGCGGGATCTTCCCGGACCGGGACACGAACCCACGTCCCCTGCATCGGCAGGCGGACTCTCAACCACTGTACCACCAGGGAAGCCCTGGAGTTATGTTACTTTTAATTCCGGTTTGTATAACTATTTTAAGTTCTGTATTTTGTTTCCTGTAACACCTTTGTAAAACTGATGTGTCCAACAGGTAATGCTGGCTCAACATTTCAAAATGATCAGAATGGTCTGCAACGCTTATGACCTTAAGAAGACACAGACTTTAGATGGTAAGTGCCTGAGATTTCTCCCTCCTACTCCTCCTTGTTACTTGAACATGACCTCAGTCGTTTCCAACTGTGCACTTTTCCTTTAAGGTGGGACACAACACCCAGGAAAAGTCCTGGCACCAAGGGACAAAGGCCACTGAAGATGGAAAACCTGACTCTTGATCAGCGATGCTTTCAGAGAAAAACAGAAAATGTCAAACTGAATAGAAGAAACCTCATTTAAAATAGCTGGGAGTCCAGAAGGGGGAACCCTCACACACTACCACAGGAAGCATCAACTACTCCCGTTAATTACATACTCCAACAGGAAAGCATCATTCACAGACCTACTAGGAGGGAAGATTTCCTGTTCACCCAGCAACTTTGCCTAGGAGGAACCATCACCACCTGAACTCTCACTTTCTACCAGGGGACTTCCTTCAGAACAACCCCTCCCAACTTCCTCCTTTTTCTCTGTAACAGAATGGGCCTCTCCTTTGTTTGCTGAACTTATCTATGGCTTTTCCTATAGTTCGCTTGTCTCGAATTGCAATTCCTCTGCTATTCCCAAATAAGCCCATTTTGCTGGTAAAATAAACGGCTGTTTTACTTTTATATTAAAAGCTTCATGCCTTCCACCTTATTTTGCATGTCTCCAAAAGGAGACTGCCCACTTCACGTCAATGTGAACTTAAACTGTATCACCTAAATTATTTTCTTTAGTCGGTTTTTTTTTTTAACACTGCTGAGAAGAGGGCCTGGAAAGTATTCAGCATTTAAATTAGTGCACTGAAATCAGGTCTCCCTATTCTTTTGAAAACGTTTATGTCAGCTTTTTCTCCACTCTCCCAGGAAAGTTCGACTCGTCTTTTCCTATCACCCTCCCCTCACCTGGCAAAGGGCTCTGCGTCGCTGTGCGCTGCGTCCCCACGCCCAGCAGAGGGCAGCGGGCCTGCGGGGCGGCTTCACACGGACCGCGCCGCCGAACCCCCGCGGGTCGCCGTCTGGAATCCCTGTGGAGAAACACTAAAGTCCGTTACGCAGAGACAGCTAGGGCCCTCTCCTAGACGGTACTTACTTAAAGTGAAGCCCCTACGGCCACAAGGTCCCGCAGCTCCCAGAAGCGCCGACTTCCCCTTCCGCCCCGCCGCGCCCCCCTTCCGGTCCGCCCAGATCCTCTTCCGTTTCCCCGCCCCCGACTCCACAACGCCCGCTGCTCTCCGATCCTCCATAGCCCGTTACCTATCTTACGCGTCGGCTCTTTCTCCCGGCGACCCTGTGCCGCTCCAGGGCGGGCATCCCAGACCCAGAAGCCCCCGTTGTTGGCCGGGTGCTCGTGTCGTGAGCGAGCCCTTGAGAGCGGGCTCCTATCTGCCGAACTTCGCGACGCAGGGCCGGGGCTGGTGCCCAGAAGCCCCGAAGTCCTGCGCTGTTTCAGGCTCCTGTGTAAACGTGGAAAGAGTGAAGGAGAAGGACCAGTTTAGGAGAATTTCGAAACGGGAGGGGAGAGGAAGTTATCTAGGCTGTGCCTTCTTACACATGTCATCTGTGTTATTGAGTGGAGAGAAGGCATTTTTGTGTTTTTTGTTTTTGCCAGATAGCATATGCACCGCGTGTAATAGCGTCATTGTAACGCTCAACAAGCTTAAAATTATTTGCCAATCCGAAGTGCGCTGGAAGGCAGCTGAAAAGGTGCTCAGGAGTTTGGAGGAAGGGGAACAAGTTTGGCAACTAGTGAAGATTCATGGAAGGTAGCACAGAAGATGACAGTTATGCATTTAAGTACAGTGACTAATACGCTGATAGGCCAGTATTTCTTTTCTCTAATCGCACTTCACCCACAGAAGTGCCTCTTCACCCACAGCTATATAGTTAGAGTAGATGGGAATCTGCAATGACGTGTCAGTGGTGGTAGGCAGTGGGCCTAAATAACGAATTCTATTGATATTTACTTGAATTTCATGTTGAAATTCCCTCACACCCCCTGCACACACACACACACACACACACACACACACACACACACGTGTACATTTGTAATTAGCCTTGATAAATTGGAATCTACTATGAGGCTAAACCACAAAAAGTATTTATGTATTTAAGTGTCCTGAGAGGACAGGAAGGTGGGAGCTGGGAGGGCTGAGACCAGGATATCTGATACTTGCTTCCCATATCCTATAGAAAAAGTTTTCTATTCCAAGAGCTAGTCTTTCACATTTTTTTTTATTTTCCAGTAGTGTTCTGGTCGCCCATCTGTATGAATAGCATTTCAGTGTACATTTACATACAACTTAGTGTAAAAATACCTTTTACTACAATAACCGTTGTGCCGAACTACAAAGTTAATGTGCTGTAATATTAGCATGTCGGTGCCTAGTCTAACTGCTGGCTCAATCTGCAAATATTGGATGGCCATTTCTTTAATCATTTGAGTTTCCATAAAATACATATCCAGTTATTCTTCCCCTCCTTTGCTTGACTTGCTGTTAAACTGCGTTTCTTCCTTTTACTCCATCTCATGTTCTACAGTCAAGACTTTTCAGTATCTACTCTTCTGAGAGATTGGCTCAAAATAGCTTTCAGTCTTGAGGCACATAAAATTTTCTGTCGCAATTTTTTTCTGCATTTTTATAACATTTCCAAAAGACTTTTTGGACCTTAAAAAGTATTATGACCCAACTTTATATCTGGATAGGTCACCATTCATCCCTTTCTAAAGAGTTTGGATGTCCAAGAAAAACCCAATTGAGAGATAAAAGGAGATATTTTTATCAAATATGAAAAGCATCAAGTGACTATAACTTCTGTTTCTTTGCAATTTTCTTCTCTCCTCTGTCTCTTCCATGCCTTTCCCCTCTCCCTCTCTCTTTCCGACACTTCCTCACTTCCTAGATAGTAAGAGATATTCCCTCCCGTCTATTTTTAAAAGAGTGTAATTCTCTGTTGGCATTAGAAAAAAATGTTTTTTCTATAGGAATATAATGTTACTGTGCACATATGAAAAATTTAAAGAACAACAAAAACCTTCTCTAGTCCCATTCACAGAGATAACTGCTAATATTTGAGTATATTCTAAAAATATAAATTGATATAGTCTATCTATAGCAATATCTATATCTGATGGCCATATGTATATGTATGTATATATATATATATAAAGGAATATTATTCAGCCATAAGAAAGAAGGGAAGTCCTGCCATTTGCTACAATATGAATGGATCCTGAGGGCATTACAGTAAGTGAAATAAGTCAGAGAAAGATAAATACTCTATGATATCACTTATTTGTGAAATCTAAAAAAGCCAAAGTCATAGAAAAAAAGCCAAGGTCATAGAAACTGAGATCAGAAAGCTGGTTACAAGGGGCTGGGGGATGGGGAAAATGGGGAGATATTGGTCAAAAGGTACAAAATTTAAATTACATAGGATGAATAAATCCTGGAGATCTAATGTATAACATGATGACTATGGCTAGTAATACTGTATTGTATACTTGAAATTTGCTAAGAGAGTAGATCTTAAATGTTCTCACCACACACACACACACACACACACACACACACACATGGTAAATGTGAAGTGATGGATGTTAATTAGCTTGATTGTGGTAATCATAACACAATGTATACATATATTAAAGCATCACATTGTATACATTAAATATATACAATTTTATTTGTCAATTATACTTCCATGAAGTTGGGGGGGGAAGGAAATAGGTTAATGACACCTTCAACTGTTGCTGTTGAATTGTGTTTTTCTAAGTCTGTTTCTCCCTTCAATTTTGTAAATTCTTCCTGTATTTTGTGGCTCTAACTTTAGGTAAACATGTGGTTATGAATGTTTTATCTTCCTAAGGGTGACACTGTTATCATTTTTAAAGTCCCTGTTTGTCTCTTGTAACATTTTTTAAAAGTCCAATTTGCTTTATATCAGCATACACATTCCAGCTTTCTTATTGTTACTATTTACATGATATATATTTTTCCATCTTATTACCTTCAACCTATTTGTATCTATAAATACAAATTTGTCCACTCTCACAACATATACTTGGTTCTTGTTTTTTTTAACCAGTGTCACAATCTCTGTCTTTTTATTGGATTTTTTAATTCACTCACATTTAATGTTATTATTAATATAGTTGATTTACACCTGCCATTTTACCTTTTTTTTTCTGTCTCATTTCTTTCTTTCTTTTATTTTTCCTTCACTTCTTAGTTTTGCATTAATGATTGTTTTCTCTTGTTACTTTTTTTTTTCCTTTTAGTTTTTTCATTATTTGGGGGTTATTTTCTTAGTGGTTGTTCTGGGGTTTGCCATATACATCTTACCTTATCAGAGTCTACTTCAGATTTATACCAACTTAATTCCAGTAACATATAGAAATGTTACTCGTATAGAGTTCTTTTTTCTGCCTTTTGGTTCCATTATTATTATACATACTGCATTTATAAATGTTACAAACTGCACAGTACATTGTTATAAGTGTTAATTTATATAGTTGTATATCTTTTAAAAAACTGAGAGAAGAAAAGAGCAAATGTATATTTATAGCATTTATTATATTAACCTTATTTATCATTTATGGTTCTCTTTAAGATTTGAGTTACCATCTAGTATCATAGCCTTATTCCAATACAGCTTTGCTCCCACCAATCTCCTCTGTGCTATTATTGGCAAATACATTACATTTCTTTATGTTATAGACCTACTTCTATATATGCTGTTTTACATAATTGCTTTTTAAATCAACTAAGAGAAGAAAGGAGAAACAATACATATTCAATGTTTTATCATTACATAATTATTTTATCAGTATCTTTTTTCTTTTTTTCATATGGTTTCCAGCTACTGTCTGAGGTCACTTGCTTTCAGCCTGAAGAGGTTCTCCTAGTATTTCTTGTTAGTTGGATTCACTTACAATGAATTTTTTTCAGTTTTTGTTTACCTGACATTGTCTTTATTACAGCTCCATTGTGCTGCTTTCAAATTTTTCTCTTTAGACAAAGATGTCTTTAGACAAAAATGTCTTTGAACATTTAACTATCATGTTGCTGGGTAGCTCTCTTTGTGTTTTTCCTACTTGTAGTTTGTTGAGCCTCTTGGATGTGTAGATTAATGTTTTTTATCAAATATGAGAAATTTTCATGATTTCTTTGAATAAGTTTTTGCAGTTTCATTTGCTTGTTTCTTTCTCTCTCCTTTCTCTGCTCTGGTAATCCTATTACGTGTATGTTGGTGAGCTTAGTGATGTTATGCGTTTCTCTTAGGCTCTGTTCATTTTTCCTTCATTCTTTTTGTCCTCTCTGTTTTTTTGGATTGTATACTCTCTATCAACCTTTCTTTATATTTGCTAATTTTTTCTTCTGCCAGTTCAATTCTGCAGTTCATTCAGTTCAATGCCAGCGGTTGAGCCCTGTAGTGATTTTTCTTTTTTTGGTTATTGTATTTTCAATGTTAGAATTTCTATTTGTTTCTTTTTTGTAATTTCTCCTTTTTGATATTCTCTCTTTGGTGAGGCGTTATCATTGTACCTTCCTTTAATTCTTTAAGCATGATTTCCTTTGATTCTTTGAAGATATTTGTGAGAGCTGCTTTGAAGTCTGCTATGGTCAACATCTGGACCCCCTCAAATAAAGTTTCTATTGCCTGCTTAAAAAAAAAAACTGTATGTGTCACCGTTTCCAATTTCTTGCATGTCTCCTTTTTTTTTAACTTTACATTTTAGATGATATATTGTAGTAACTCTGCATATGATTCTCCCCCACCCATTTGGTGCTTATCATTGTTTGCTTGTCTCTTTCTTTAGCTACTGGTGCTGCTATCTTAGTTTGAAGGCTCTGACTTTGCTCCTAAGAGAGTACTGCAAACGTTGCTGAGATGATAGTGGTTTTAGCAGGGCTTTCTTTGTCTCTTTCCCTGATCACACCCAGATGTTAGACTCCTTCCATTTCTGGCTGATCTGCTGTATTGTTTTATAGTGCCCTTGGGCATAAATTGCTCCACAGTTAGATGCAACTAAATTTGGGCCTCATTTTAGGGGTAGTGTCTGAAGCCAGTGTATGAAGATTGCTCTGACTCCAGGAGTGATTTTCTTGGGCATCTCTTTCCCTGTTTCCCTCTAGCAAACTTGCTGGCCAGCCTTTTAGCTTGGCATTCTCACTCCCAACAAACAGCTCCATTGTTTCTAAGAGCACCCTTAGGTTTGACCTTTCCCACACTCTATTTCATATAAAGTTAGCTCATCTGGTAGAGCTTCAGAAATTTCTGTTCTAAAGGCCTATCTGTCCTCCTGAGGAAAAAAAATCTCTGACTTCTCTATGTATGGTATCTTTCCCTCAGGAGGAAGGCGCTAAGTGTAGGCGGTCCTCTTGGCTTGCCTCTCCTATAGTGAAACCTCCACCTCGAAATCAGCTAGCATGAGAGAAATCAAGGGCCCAGTCTTCTCAGCCTACCGCACTTGTGGTAGAGCCTCTGGCCTATGAATTGAGGCTGGGTGAAAGAAGAGAGCCTCTGACCTCTACTGCAGTCACCTGGAATTTAGCCTCTGCAAAATGTAGCTGGGGTATTTGATAAACACTGGCAGCCTGTCCCTTGCACAGCACTTAAGAGGAGACGGAACCCTATGTTCTTGGTTGCACTTGTCTGGAATGAACTTTCTTTCATGCTGATGTGGAGCAAGGGACAGAGGGAACAGGTTGTGATTCAAATGGTCCAGATTCTCACTGTTTTTACTGAGTTTTAGTAGATTTTCTTGAATAAATGTTTGTTGTATGTCCTTAAGCCAATTTCCATATACATTAAAACGTCATGTTTTTTAAAAATAAGTTTTACAATTTATGCTTATTTGGTTGGGGACTGGGTCCATGGAACTCCTCGTGCTGCCATTCCAGAGGTGGGACTCCTGAAATAGGTCACCTTTGAGAGAGCAGCTTTAATTAAGGTGGGAAGAAGCAGTGCAAATGATTAAAAACTCAAAGGATGGTAATGAAGTGAAGGCAAAGGCTGGCTAGCAACTACTCTTTTAGATGTTTTGATGCAAGGTAGGGTAGCTATAAAATCATAGACAAGAAGTACAAGGGTGGAGAGGTTTCTTTTTGGTTTTTTTTTAAAATAAAAGCAATCTCTTAATAGTGGATTTTAGTGTTGAAAGTAGGTAAGAAGTAACATGGCTTGACACTGAGAAAAGATAGCTTTTCTCCCAAGTCAACAAGAGTGGAAAAGTTAATTGGGGAGGTTACTGAATATTTTTTGATGAGGGGAGTGGTGTGGCAATGTGTCTTGAGATGAAAAACAGGAAAGATGAAATAAATTGATGAGAGCTGGGTTTGATCTTCTCACTAAGGCACTGATTCCCAAAAGAGTATGCACTTTAGAATTTCCTAGCGTCTTCTTTTGCCTCCATCAGAAGCATACCTTAATCCAAGGATTCACACGCAAGCAGTTTATTGAAAGTAGCCAGGAACACAGGTGAGGTGATACAGAGAATTGAAGGAGGAGTAATTAAGCATGATACCACAGTGGGGGAAATGGAGCCTAATCCCCAGGAAGCTCTAGAAGACAGTGTAAAACACGTGTGCAAAATTGTCCCATCCAGGGAATGTTGAGAGCTGGAGTATATGTTTTCCCACGCCAGCGAGTCATTTTCCCGGCGCTTCTGGCCTGCTGTGATCTCCAGCAAAGTGAGTTCAGGCAGCCCAAGACGTTGGAAGCAATCATGGTATGCATGGAAATTATGGATATTGATAGTGCCTCCTACACTAGGGAGTTTTTCAAACAAACCGCCCTGTGCCCCTCTCTTCCCTTCACCCACCACCTTGCATTCTGACTACTCTTGTATACGGCACAATTGGGAGAGGTGCATGTAAATGTGTCTCCTTCGTAAAGATGTCCCAGTGATTAATAGCCTAAACTTATTGGTTCAAGACCATAGAAATTAAATGAGAAAAAGTTTCCATTGAGACTGAACAAGGCCGTGGTGGGACTGGGAGACAAGCGGGGAGAGAAAAATACTCTTTAAGGTCTCCTTAGGAAATATGATTCTGAATCCACAAGAAATGAATTAAAAGATTTCTGGGGGCTTCCCTGGTGGCGCAGTGGTTGAGAGTCCGCCTGCCGATGCAGGGGACACGGGTTCGTGCCCTGGTCCGGGAAGATCCCACATGCCGTGGAGCGGCTGGGCCCGTGGGGCATGGCCACTGAGCCTGCGTGTCCGGAGCCTGTGCTCCGAAACGGGAGAGGCCGCAACCGTGAGGGACCCGTGTACCACAAAAAAAAAAAAAAAAAGATTTCTGGGGGACTTCTCTGGTGGTCCAGGGGTTAAGACTCAATGCTCCCAATGCAGGGGGCACGGGTTCAATCCCTGGTCAGGGAACTGAGATCCCACATGCTAAGATCCTGCATGCCACACCACACGGCCAAAATAAACAAATAAAAAATAAATTAAAAAAAAAACAGCAAAATATTCCTGGAATTGAGGTAAAAATTGCAAGAATTCATATGATTCAGGATCATACTTGACATACAGGAACATTAGGCATTCTAAGGAAAAGAAGGGGATGAGTGTAGCAGTTACCAAGGTTTATGACCTGATTTTGTAAGTTGGTGGAAGGTTAGAGTCTAGGGACTCAAAAGTGCTGGGAAAGAAGGGCAGAGTTGAGATGTGCAAGCATGGAATTAGGCTAAATAGAAAAGTAAGAGAAGCCAAAAGGAGCTCTAATGTACTGAAAAGATACAGAAGGGGAAAGGACACCAGAGGTCTTCCTGAAGAGTAAATGCAACAAATATGAGAGGAAACAGAGCAGGAGGAAAGGATTAGATAGAAGTGGAGTCTTGAGATTTAATCTTCGAAGGGGAGCAATTCAGAGCTGTAAGACTGACTGAAATGAAGTGGAGATAAAAGGTTTCGGAAATATGGAGCTTGAGAAATTATGAGGCTAGACTTTCTGATGAGTCATTTATATACATATATAACAGCAGGAGATGAAAGGAAAAAGAAAGTTCTCAGCCTAGTATTAAAGGTGTGAAAGGAGATGATGTGGGATGTTGGGATGTTTCATAACCAGGAGATGTTGCAAAAAGATTCAGAAAATTATGCATCACGTATCAAAATTATTTTGATATTTGACACAGAGACATAATCCGTCTTATTTAGTATTACCCACAACATTAGTCTTTCTGATTCACACAGAAGAAATTCAACCAAGAATAAATTCTTTAATTTCAACCATTGTTTTAAGATTTACTAATTGGAATTATAACTTTTTGAATTTTATAGTCGGCTCCCATAAAGCATTTGCTCCGATATGGAAACAGTATGTTCAGTCTTCAAACTGTGAAGGCATGTCGGGAAGTGATCTTTAAATTTCAGTGGTTGCTTTCAACAACCTAATTATTTCAGAATTACCAGTTAAGCAATCAATTACTAAAGTGGAGCCTGCATAGCAACATGACTTCAGGACCTTTCACGTCCTAAGAGGCCTTGTTCTGGGCACTGGAGATCAAATAGTGAACAAGATAGACACGGTTGCAGGTGTATAGGAGGAGAAGGAGATGACATTGAAAGAAGAAATAGGGGTTTCTTTCTATAGAAGTTTCTACATCGGTTGATTCCAAATGGCTGTAAAAAGATGAACACGAAGATTGAGATGAGAAAATAAATAATTTTCCTTTCAACACCTACCTGAATCCCAAATGAATAAACTACACACAAAGTTTTACTTGATGATTTATAAACATAATAAAAGTAACTTTTTATTGAGCACCTACTATGTATCCAAGAGATTAACATGGCATTAACTAATTGGTGGCAGTACCAAAGTGGGCAATTGCTGCTTTCTGTGCAAACATGAGTTTAGCTCTCATTCTCCCACCCCCAACCAGCTTGCCACCCCTACGTCTGATATATGGAAATCCTTGCAGCAACCACTCAAGGTAAGTATTGATATTATTAACTTCATTTTATAGATGAAGAAACTGAGGTCAAATTGGTTAAATAAACTGCCGAAGAGCTCATGGCTTGTAATTGCAAAAGATATAATTTGAACCCAAATCTTGCGGAGGGTTTTCTTTATAGTGCTTCAGTAATGACTATGTTTCTCCTTTGTATCTATACTGAGCTGCATATATATAAAACTCCCCCTCCATTTGGTCTCTTATACCATTTTTAGAGCTTCCTCCACCTCCTTTTTCTCCTTTCCTCAGATCTATGTCTGAGTAAGTAGAAGGAAGAGTATTTTAAGACTGGCAGTGAACATTTCTGATTGTGTGGCTACATAGCCAGTCTGATAGAGGTAGGAAGTGAGTAGAGGGTTCAAAGCTGATATCCCCAGTACTACGTTAGATATTTCTAATTTTCTATATTCTCTGTGCAGGTCCTGGGTCAATTTGTCCTCAAATCTCCTTCTTGGTCTTTTCTATTTAGCAAAAAGATAAACTCCCATGCCAGTTTGTTTACTGCCAATGATGACTACTGTAGAGAAACTGAAGGGTGGGAGGAAAAGGAAAGCCACAGCGTTTCCACATCTCCTGGCCCGTGGTGTCATAATTGATGGAAGTTGTGTTTCCTAACGTGGCTCCAGTTCCCACCAGGTGACCCTGGCCCCTGTGCTCTCATAATGCCACCTCTGCCTTTTGTCCTTTCAGACTGAAGTGAGGAGATAATGGGTTCCTATTGTTGCCAGCCTCTAGATAGCCTCAGGGTCCTCTGTTGGACTTCTCAGTTTTTCATCACCTGTGTCACCATTCCTTTGCAATAAATTTCTGCTGTTTTAAATACTCAGTGGTTTTTGTTTTCATGATTTGCTCCTCACACACACCCAGTATACTTTATACTTTATTCTAAGGCTCAGTGTGCATGTGAATATATATTTAATAAATGTCTTCTTAGCCAAACTCTAAGTTTCATGAGGACAGAGACCATTACTATCTCCTTTAGCTCTGAATTGCCATGATTACTATATGAGAGGTGCCGGATAATTATTTTTGAATGAACGAATGGATGAATAAGATGCGCAGTTGTTTTTCTCTCCTCAAACTATCTCTGTCACCTCCTCATTTCTTATTCTTGCCTTGGAAAAATGAGGTAAAATAACAGACAAAGCAAAGTTCTTCTTGTTCTATACTTGCTGACACTTCCTCATGTCTTTCAAGCACCTAGCAAAGTCAACTCACACACAAAAATCAAGTAACATCTACCATAATTAAAATAAGAGTGGACTGTTTGAATGTACCAAAGGAAAAGCTTTATGAAACTCACTTGAGAAGCTGAGAGAGAGAAAGCTTAAGGATGTAGCTTTATAGAACCAGAAGAAAACCCAGTGAGCACTGCACTGGTTTTATTTTAACATGGAACTGGTTTCTTCCTGTCATTTTTTACCTGTCAAATAATTTGGATTTGAATGAGTCATACCAGTGATTCAAATAGTTTGAAACAATATTACTATTTACCAACTTTAGTAGGAAAGAGGGGAGAATTTATTTTGAAATTTCAGAAATCTTAAATATGTTTTACTTGGTCAGAGTGCAAAGTCATGAGTTCTGCAGAAGTCGCAGTTTGGACAGTGCTTGTGGATTTTTCAGATCTGTTTTCATCTCAGCAGAGATCACTGTGTATCCTCCTGACATTTTTGGAGGACCTTCTATCCTCTCTTCTTTTCCTTCTTTATGAGAACAGCAGGAGGCGATCATGGTGGGAGGAGGAAAGTAGTTGTCAGTCAGTCTTTTTCTTGCCATGATTTAGAGAAAGTAACCCAGTTCCTGCAAAAATTAAGTGGCAGAAAGTGAAGCAGTACTCAAAGTAAGCAAAACTCATTTGGTCAATGTCAAAAACAACGAGCTGAAAATGATCTTTGTGTAAAGAAATTGCACGTTAAATATCCCTCTGGAATTCAAATTCTCTTATGTCAGTGATATGTCTGAAATGCTAGTCTTGGTGTTCTTATGCTCAACTTAGGGAGAGGTAAAGAGAACTTCCAACTGTTGTCTAAATGTAAAATACAGGCATATCGAGAGAGTGGTTCAAGATGGCAGAGTAGAAAGATGTACGTTTACTAACTGCTGAACATTCATTGAGAGGAAGACACTGGAGCTCACCAAAAAAGATACCCCACATCCAAAGACAAAGGAGAAACCGCAATGAGACAGTAGGAGGGGCGCAATCACAATAAATCAAATCCCATAACTGCTGGGTGGGTGACTCACAGACTGGACAACACTTATTCCACACAAGTCTACCCACTGGAGTGAAGGTTCTGAGCCCCATGTCAAGCTTCCCAACCTGGGGGTCTGGCAATGGGAGGGGGAATTCCCAGAGAATCAGAAGTTGAAGGCTAGTGGGATTTGATTACAGGGCTTCGACAGGACTGCGGGGGACAGAGACTCCACTCTTGGAGGGAACACACAAAGTAGTGTGAGCATCGGGACCCAGGGGAAGGAGCAGTGACCCCGCAGGAGACTGATCCAGACCTACCTGCTAGTGTTGGAGGGTCTCCTGTAGAGGTGGGGGGTGGCTGTGGCTCACTGCAGGGACAAGGAAACTGACAGCAGAAATTCTGGGAAGGACTCCTTGGCGTGAGCCCTCTTGGAGTCCACCATTAACCCCACCAAAGAGCCCAGGTAGGCTCCAGTGCTGGGCTGCCTCAGGCCAAACAACCTACAGGGAGGGAACTCAGCCCCACCCATCAGCAGACAAGCAGATTAAAGTTTTACTGAGCTCTGCCCACCAGAGCAGCACCCAGCTCTACCCACCACTAGTCCCACCCATCAGGAAGCTTGCACAAGCCTCTTAGATAGCCTCATGCACCAGAGGGCAGACAGCAGAAGCAAGAAGAACTACAATCCTGCAGGCTGTGGAATGAAAACCACATTCACAGAAAGACAGACAAAATGAAGAGGCAGAGGACTATGTACCCGATGAAGGAACAAGATAAAACCTCAGAAAAACAGCTAATTGAAGTGGAGATAGGCAACCTTCCAGAAAAAGAATTCAGAATAATGACAGTGAAGATGATCCAGGACCTCGGAAAAAGAATGGAGGCAAAGGTCGAGAAGATGCAAGAAATGCTTTAAAAAGACCTAGAAGAATTAAAGAACAAAACAACAGTGATGAACAATATAATAACTGAAATGAAAAATACACTAGAAAGAATCAATAGCAGAATAACTGAGGCAGAAGAACGGATAAGTGAACTGGAAGAGAGAATGGTGAAATTCACTATCACGTCAAAACAACAGTGATGAACAATATAATAACTGAAATGAAAAATACACTAGAAAGAATCAATAGCAGAATAACTGAGGCAGAAGAATGGATAAGTGAACTGGAAGACAGAATGGTGAAATTCACTATCACAGAACAGAAAAAAGAATGAAGACAACATTTTTCTGAGGAGAGACCTTCAAGATGGCGGAGGAGTAAGACATGGAGATCACCTTCCTCCTGATAAATACATCAGAAATACATCTACATGTGGAACAACTCCTACACACATACTGAACGCTGGCAGAAGACCTCAGCCTTCCCAAAAGGCAAGAAAATCCCCACACACCTGGGTAGGGCAAAAGAAAAAACAGAGACAAAAGAATAGGGACAGGACCTGCACCTCTGGGAGGGACCTGTGAAGGAGGAAAAGTTTCCACACACTAGGGAGCCCCCTCACTGGGGGGGATGGGGGTTGGGGGGGGAAGCTTTGGAGCCACGGAGGAGAGCGCACCAACAGAAGTGCAGAGGGCAAAGTGGAGAGATTCCCGCACAAAGGATGGGTGCAAACCAGCACTCACCAGCCTGAGAGGCTTGTATGCTCACTGGCTGGGGCAGGTGGGGGCTACAAGCTGAGGCTTGGGCTTCGGAGGTCAGACCCCAGAGAGAGGAAAGAGGTTGGCTGCATGAAGACAACCTGAAGGGGACTAGTGCACCACAGCTAGCTGGGAAGGAGTCCAGGAAAAAGTCTGGACCTGCTGGAGAGGCAAGAGACCTTTGTTTCAGGGTGTGCGAGGAGAGGGTATTCCTTTCCAGTGTGCCCATAGAAGACAGAGCACTGCCTAAGTGAGCTCCAGAGATGGGTGCGAGCGGCAGCTATCAGCTCAGACCCCAGGGACAGTCATGAACCACTAACACTGCTGCTGCTGCCACCAAGAATCCTGTGTGCAAGTGCAGGTCACTATCCACACCTCACTGGGAGCCTGTGCAACATGCCACTGCCAGGGTCCCATGATACAGGCTCACGTTCCCTGGGAAAACACACGGTACGCCTCGGGCTGTTGCAACATCACGCCAGCCTCTGCTGCCTCAGGCTCTCCCCACATTCCAATTCTGACTACCGATCCCGTGGCCTGAGTGAGCAAGAGAGCCCTAATCGTTTCTGAATTAACCCCCTCCTCTCTGGGCAGGGAACAGACTCCTGAGGGCAGTCTACATGCAGAGTCAGGGCCCAAACCAAAGCTGAACCCCAGGAGCTGTGTGAACAAAGAAGAGAAAGGGAAATTTCTCCGTGCAGCCTCAGGAGCAGCAGATTAAATCCCCACAGTCAACTTGATAAACCCTGCATCTGAAGAACACCGAATAGACAACAAATGTTCCCAAAATTCAGGTGGTGGACTTTGGGAGCAACTGTAGACTTGGAGTTTGCTTTCTGTGTCTAATTTATTTCAGGTTTATGTTTATCTTAGTGTAGTATTTAGTGCTTATTATCATTGGTGGATTTGTTTATTGGTTTGGTTGCTCTCTTCCGTTGCGGAGCACAGGCTCTGGATGCGCAGGCTCAGCGGCCATGGCTCACGGGCCCAGCCGCTCTGTGGCATGTGGGATCTTCCTGGACCGGGACACAATCCCGTGTCCCCTGCATCGGTAGGCAGACTCTAAACCCCTGAGTCACCAGGGAAGCCCTCATTTTTATATATATATATTTTTTTCCTTTTTATCTTTTTGTGAGAGTGTATGTGTATGCTTCTTTGTGTGATTTTGTCTGTATAGGTTTGCTTTTACCATTTATCCTAGGTTTCTCTCCGTTTTTTTTTTTTTAATCTGTTTTTTGTTTCTGTTTTTGTTTTCTCTCTGTCTTCCATTTCTTCTGAGCCGTGTGGCTGGCAGGGTCTTGGTGATCCAGAAGGGTGTCAGGCCTGAGACTCCGAGGTGGGAGGGCCGAGTCCAGGATACTGGACCACCAGAACCCTCCCAGCCCCATGTAATATCAGTCGGCAAGAGCTCTCCCAGAGAAATTCATCTCAACACTAAGACCCAGCTCCACCCAACGGCCAGCAAGTTCCAGTGCTGGATGCCACATGCCAAACAACTAGCAAGATAGGAATACAACCCCACCCATTAGCAGAGAGGCTGCCTAAAGTCATAAGTCCACAGACACTCCAAAACACACCAGTGGATGTGGCACTGCCCACCAGAAGGACAAGATACAGCCCCACCAACCAGAACACTGGCACCAGTCCCCTGCACAAGGAAGCCTACACAACCCACTGAGCCAATCTCACCTACTGGGGGCAGACACCAAAAATAACAGGAACTACGAACCTGCAGCCTGTGAAAAGGAGACCCCAAACAAAATGAGAAGACAGAGACATATGCAGCAGATGAAGGAGCAAGGTAAAAACCCACCAGACCAAACAAATGAGGAGGAAATAGGCAGTCTACCTGAAAATGAATTCAGAGTAGTGATAGTAGAGATGATCCAAAATCTTGGAAATAGAATGGAGAAAATACAAGAAACGTTAAACAAGGACCTAAAAGAACTAAAGACCAAACAAACAATGATGAACAACACAATAAATGAAATTAAAAATTCTCTGTAAGGAATCAATAGCAGAATGACTGAGGCAGAAGAACAGATAAGTGACCGGGAAGATAAAATAATGGAAATAACTGTCACAGAGCAGAATAAAGAGTGAAAAGAATTGAGGACAGTCTCAGAGATCTCTGAGACAACATTAAATGCAACAACACTTGAATTATAAGGGTCCCAGAAGAAGAGAAAAAGAAAGAGTCTGAGAAAATATTTGAAGAGATTATAGTTGAAAACTTCCCTAAAATGGCAAAGGAAATAGTCAGTCAAGTCCAGGAAGCACAGAGAGTCCCATACAGGATAAATCCAAGGAGAAACATGCCAAGATACATATTAATCAAACTATCAAAAATTAAATTCAAAGAGAAAATGTTAAAAGCAGCAAGGGAAAAGCAACAAATAACATACAAGGGAAACCCCATAAGTAAAATTACAGTTTAAATAAAATACAGGTTTGATTTCTTCTTGGATGAAAATATGATGAATCCTCTGAGTTTTAAATTTTTAAGTGATTGATTTTTGTTGCTGTTTATCCTTTTACTATTGCATTGGTTTAAATCATTGTTTTCAATGCATTGTTTTCAGAGAATATGTCCTATGCCATTTATGTTTTTTGTAATTTGAGCTTCCTTTGTGGCCTGATAAATACTCAATTTTTGTAAATTCTCCATGATTTTTAAGAAATAAGTCGTCTTGTTTGTAGGGCACAAGTTTAGAAAAATTAATATATTTTATTAATTACATTATCAGATTACCTTCATTATAATTTCTGCCTACTTTATCATGGACTGAAAGCTACATTTATATTGTCTATTACTATTATGTTTGGAAATTTTTTTTCCTTTCAACTGAGATAGTTTTGATATCATATATTTTGATGCAATATTTTGGTACATATAGATTTCTCAACACACAAGCGCACACACACACACACACACACATACATACACAGAGTTTATTGTGAATTTTATTAATATAAAATGACTGGCTTAATTCCATTAAATGCAATTTCCTTGAATTCCTTTCTCCTTGCTAATTGTAATATCACATCAGTTTTAAAAATTATATCCATCTATTATATTATTTCTGTTAGGTTGTGTATAAATTTAAACCGATAGCACAATTTTTGCTGGGGAAAGGCTTAATGTATTGACATTTATTGTTATTAGTGAGGTTTTGATTTTATTTAGATTATCTTGTTTTATACTTTCTCATCAGACTTATTTTCTTTGCTTTCTTTCTTTTACTTTGTACTCATTCTTTTTATATTTTTCCACAGAATATATTTTCTAAAAATATCCATTCTTTCATAGAACTTTATTAATATTGCTGTGAAGGAATCAAAACTCCATGTAATTGAACAACTTTTTGCCATAATCATTCACACATTATGAAGGATTCAAACTTTGAAAATAACATCATTCACAAATGAGTAGCTGAATCTTTAAAACACCATATCAACCTATTACTTGGCACTTTAGGTTGAAATTTTAGCATCTCATTTTCTATAACACTGAGGCAAGTGAAAGCTGATTAGAATGGTCCCACTTTTACTATCTCCAAATATCATGCCCATATTTCATCAACCAAAATTTAGGATAATTGGGAATATTTAAATATTCCCAGAAAAAGGCTCTGGAGGTTTTACGAAACTTGCGATGAGGAGAGAGCAAGGGGGAAGGGCTAGGAGTGGAAATGTACAGAGTAACTGAGTCAGGCTGGTGGAAAGTGTCTTCAATGCTTCCCCTTCCTCCCCCTGATAATGAGGTCCCAGCAGAGGTGCCTGAAGAAGAGCCCACCCAAAGCCTCAGATAAAGAGGCTTGGGAATGAAGGCTCGTGTGGAGAGCACCACCTGCCAGAGGAGCCTGAGTCCTTGACTGCGACTCCCTTGAGAAGCTGCAGAGGGAGGGCTGTGTGCCAGATCTGAGGTGGGGAGGGCAGTTGTCTCCATGCGGCCTGTGGTCAGGCCTGAAACATCAAACAAAGAGTTTTACCCAGGACCCGGACTCCTCTTATGCTGCAAGTCTTCCTCCTGTATTAGGGTTAATTTTCAACTCCTTAAGGATGTTAAACTTCTTTATTGATGCTTGTCTGTCCCAAAGTCATACGGTGCTCCCTTATCATTCAAAAGTCTTATGCTTCTGCTTACCATCTTTAAGACTTTAATTTGATATTGAGTTTTATGTATGGTGTGACTTATAGATATAATTTATTTTCCATGGTTATAACCAATTATTTAACCATTTATTGAATTGTCCACATTTTCACCACTGATTAGCAATGCCACTTGTCATATATGAAGTTTGTTTGTGTGTGGTTCTCTTTCTATGCTTACTGTTTTGTTCCTTTGATCCTCTTCTGAGCCAACACAGTATTGTCTCAATTATTATTGCTTTGCAATAAGCATTGGTATATAACTAGGCAAATCCTTCTATCTTGTTCTTCATTTTCAAAATCATCTGGCCTGTTCGTGGCCATTAGCTGATACATCTGCATTTTCAAACCAGTTTGTCAAATTGCATAACAAACTTGTGTGGGATTTTGAAAGGAGTTCACATTAAATTTACAGGTTAAGATATGATTATATAAACAGCTTTGCTATATAGGAGTCTTTCCTTCAGGTCCTTGATTTATCTTTTTAATATCTTCCAGCAAAGCGTTCATATTTTCTCCACTAAGGTTATACATTTATATTATTAGGTTTATTCCTCCTTGCTATTTTTCTGTTTTGTTGCTGTTATGAATGCTATATCTTTAAAATTATCTTTTCTAGTTGTCTTTTTACTGGAGATATATATATATATATATATATATATATTCTTATATCCAGCTGCTGTTTTTAATCTTATTAAATCAGATACTTTTCTATACATTTTTTTACAAACACATTTTAAAATAATGACTACTTGATTAGTTTCTCTTTTTTCTTTTCTTTTTCTAACTGTACTGCTCCAGCTTTCTTTATGACATCCAATATGTTGATGATATGAGCATTGTTGTCTCAATTTTAATGTGCATTAAGCTGACATTTCACCATCAGGTATAGTAAGTGTCTGCAAGTTTATGATAGGTTCTGTTTATCAGGAAAGAATTTTTCTTCTATTCCTAATTTCCTACGAATTGTTGTGATAGAAATTATGAATTTTATTATTAATGTTTTTTTCTCCATTTAATGAGATGATCAGATGATTTTTTTCCTTCAATATATTAATGTGATGAACTCTATTAATAAGCCTTCAAATGCTAAAGTATTCTTGCATTCTTACCTGGGATCAATCCAATTTGATCAGGATGTATTATTTTTAAATACACTGTTAATTCAGTTTCCTGATACTACTACAAAAGTTTTTGTATCTATGACTTGGGAAAAGACAGATTTTCTTTCTTATTCTGTCCTTCACTGGTTTTCATATTAAATTTTTCTTATTTTAAGCTTTCTGTATATCATGATTTTTAGGTTCTCCTCTTCTTCTGAATTTCTTTTGGATTACTGGAGTTTTTTTAAAAACTTCTATTGTTGTTGTTTTTTCTCCCACTGACTTGTAAATTATAAATTCTATTTATCTTGGTTTTTCCTTTGAAAATTATAATAAATATAATATATAGCTCTGATGAACTCTATCTTACTATGTAATTGTCCAATTTTTTTATATTTTCTTTTTTTGTTCTTGGAGTTAGACATTGATATTATTATTATTTTATACAGTCCTTTAAGAAAGATTTACCACTTTTTTATTTTTATCAGTTTCTTGATCATTATTCCTTCTCTTATCTGGAATCATTTTCCTTTTTTCTGAAATATAGTTTGGAATTTCCTTTGTTGAGGATTTGTTGGAAGAGAATGAACCTATTTTGGTTGTTATTCTGAAATGTTTTTATTTTTTCACATTCTTGAATAATAATTCATCTGTGTATATAATTACGGGCTGAAATTTATCTGTATCAGTACTTTGAAACATTTCTGTTTTCCATTGTTGAGACTGAGAAGTCTGCATTGAGTCTAACTGTTATTTCTTTGTAGGCAATCTTTTTCCTCTGACTGTTTTAAAGATCATCTCTTTGTCTTTGCTGTTTTTTATTTTTACTGTGATAAGTTATGGAAGAACTTTATTTATTCTAATTATGTGGATTTGTCTTTCATCAATTATAAAAATTTATTGACTATTATCTCTTCAAACATTGCCCTTTTTCATCTATTTGTTCCTTTCTTCTGGAACACTATATACATACATATTAAATTTTTTTCTATAACTTCTATTTGCTTACTTTTCACATCTGCCCATAGTCAGAAGCATAATACCTGGTTAATTGCTCAGTTTTAATTTCTTACTACTTCTTCAAGCATTTAAAACACTTTTATATCACCTCACACCAGTAAGAATGGCCATCATTAAAAAATCTACAAACAATAAATGCTGGAGAGGATGTGGAGAAAAGGGAACCCTCTTACACTGGTGGTGGGAATGTAAATTGACATAGCTACTGTGGAGAACAGTGTGGAGATTCCTTAAAAAACTAAAAATAGAACTACCGTACCACCCAACAATCCCACTACAGGGCATATATGCTGAGAAAACCATAATTCAAAAAGTCACATGTACTGCAATGTTCACTGCAGCACTATTTACAATGGCCGGGACATGGAAGCAACCTAAATGTCCATCGACAGATGAATGGATAAAGAAGATGTGGTACATATATATAATGGAATATTACTCAGCCATAAAAAGGAACAAAATTGGGTCATTTGTAGAGATGTGGAAAGACCTAGAGTCTGTCATACAGAGTGAAGTAAGTCAGAAGGAGAAAAATAAATACCTTATGCTAACACATATATATGGAATCTAGAAAAATGGTACAGATGAACCTGTTTGTCGGGCAGGAATAAAGATGCAGAGGTAGAGAACGGACGTGTGGACACAAGGGGGGAAGGGGAGGGTAGGATGAATCGGGAGATTGAGTTTGACATAAATACACTACCATGTGTAAAATAGGCAGCTAGTGGGAACCTGCTGTACAGCACAGGGAACTCAGCTCGGTGCTCTGTGATGACCTAGATGGGTGGGATGGGTGGGGGAGGGAGGTCGAAGAGGGAGGGGATATATGTATACATATAGCTGATTCACTTTATTGTACAGCAGAAACTAAAACAAAATTGTAAAAGCAACTATACCCCAATTTAAAAAAATTTAAAACAAAAACTGTTTTAACTTAAGAGTTTTGTAATTATGAGGTGTGATGTCATGTTACCCTGACTTTATCTGCTTGACTTTTGGATTTCTGAGAATCCAAGGTTTAATCCACAAATCTGGATTAAATTTATGCCCTTAGGGAGTATGTTCTGCCAGACACCCAGGGCTCTGCCAATGAGGACCAGTGCAAGTATATTTCTCAGCTTGGCACTTAACCACCCAGGAGGTTTAAAATAAAACCCTAAGACTGCTTGAACTATGCCTGTGTTTACAAATTCTCAAGGGAGATTTCTTTCCTCACTCATAGCTCAAGTTAAGTCAGACACATTTTCTGGTTGTATAGATTTTGCCTCATTTATCATTTTTCAGAAGGCACAGCCCTTCAAAGATCACAACTTTGTGCAGGAGTGGGAGGGCAAGACTCAGTTTAACTCTCCACCTGGAATAGTCCCAAGGTCTTATTTCTTTGTTGGCTCCTGAATTTAGAACACAATTAGAACACAAACTTCTAGATAACCTAGATCAGAAAATACCTTGAAGGCCACTTTAACTCACCATTGTAAAGCACACAGAACAGTAACCAGCAGATAGAAAGCATTGTATATAAATAGAATTAAGTAAATAAATAGAAAATATCATGTAGGAAATCTTTGATGGTATCAGGAATAGTTAACGTGGAGAAGTTGTGACATTTTGTCAGGATTGGGAAGTAGACAGATCATCTGACAGCTCTCTCTACCTAGTTTCGAATATTTGAAAGGTGAAGAAGTTGAAATACATTTGTTCTATGTGACTTAAATAAGCAGGATTAAGACTGACCCCCCATTGAATATTACAGCTATTGTTGTCTGGCAGTGGAAAATATAAAGAACTGAAATATTATCATTTGGTTTACTTTCTTTTTTACAAATTTTAATGGTCACATATGTAAAATTTTACTTATGAAATTGCAAAAAAATTAACATTAAATCATAAACCTTTAAAAATAATACTAAGTTTTCAAAACATGGTTATGGGCTCCACAATATTACATAATGTGGAAATGGCATGATTTGTTTAACCATTCCCTTGTTGTAGAGTTAATTTTTGCTCTTAAGAAGGGTACTGTGCAAAACGTCATATTCCCTTTTTAAAAGATCACTGACAAATTCCTTAGATAGATTGCTAGAAGTGTTAAAATGTCATGAATAAGTTTTAAAGGCATTTGATATTTGATTCCAATTTGTTTTCTAGAAAGGTTAGACCAATTTACTCTTCCACCAGCAGTACATGATCATGTTTGTCTCATTTCTGTAATTTCTGGGTGCGTTTACTTCAATTTTAAAAACAGAAACTCATGTTTGCAACCTGTAATACTTAAAGTACAGGTGTTGCTCATAAAATACACACTAGATTTGTGTTGTAACAAGACACTAAGATAGTTGCCAAATTGATGGACATGCACGTGTTATTGTTTTAATAACTTCCCATGTCCTCATTCTGCTGTTTCTGTTGAATTATCCCCTCATTTCTTTTGCCTGGAGGAGATTACTCACAGTTCCAGATGGTATCTGTTTGAAAGCTGTGTGGTTTTTAGATGCCAACTGTAACTGTCTTTTGCAGCAATAGACATAGAATCTAAAAGTAAATCCATTTTAGATTCTTTCTCATATGACATTTTATCTTCCTAAAATAGCATGAAGTCCTTGATATCTAAGAAATAGTGCTTATTAAAGATCAGAGACTATACTCTTTAGAACTGGAAATTTGGTTTTTTTTTAAGTTTGAAGGCCTTGGGTTACAATTTAAATTTTACTCAAAACACAGATTCTGTTGTTTTGGGTGGTAGGAAAATCTGAAGCTGCATTTGCTAATGTATCTTCAATAAGTCATTTAGATAAGTAAATAAGTGATCCAGAGTGTTTACTGCTATTCCACACTGTACAGAGTATATAGATATAATATGCAAACTTACCCTGGGCAAAGAGAGCTGTGATATGTGGTCAAATTATCTCATTAGATCAAAAGTGAGTATTCATGAGACTGGCATGACTGAATCAACCTCATTCATTTATATCTTCAAGCAAATGTAAACCAACTCCTTATATTGCACAGAGTATCTTCACTTAAAAGTCCTCTTTTTAGAGAGAATGAAAAGACATCAGAAGTCAGTCTATAGACAGGGGAGTTGTTTTGAGTGACAGGTACCTTTCCTGTTATCCCTGAAGGAACATTTCCTAGGCAGCCACTGACTCTTCAGACAAGTAAGGGTGGCTTTGACATCATGGCCTCTTGACCTCATGGCTAGAACACATTTGGACACACAAGCCATATCCCACTGGAACTCATTTGCTCTTACAGTTGAGTTCAGTAATCAGTATGCTTTTTTTTTTCTCTACTGCAGTCATCATTTATATTTTAGAAATGCTTCCTTTGAGATCTTTAAAAATTGAATTTCAGGAAAGAAAATATCACAACTGGAAAAAAGCCATACTTGTAGGGAAAAATATTTGTGCCATCTGTCTTTAAATTGATCACCAACTGTTTTTGTTTAGGTGAATGTAGCAATTTATATTTTAAAAGTTGGCAAGACAAACAAAATATAACTACCACCCACTTTGAAATTTAATTAATTGAAATATTATCCTTTATGATCTTTCAGAAGTGCCAGCCTAAAGTTTAAGTCCTCTGTTCATCAGCCTCCGAGACTCTGTCTCAAGTTACATAGCTGTAGAACTGGGGCTATTACCCACTGTGCTGTGCTCCTGTCCACTCTGCCTCCCCCTTGCCTGGCTTACAATGGCCTGTGATTCCTTGTACCCTGATATACTTCTCAGAGAGACTACTCTCTTTCTTCTCTCTCCCCTTTATATTCTCTGTTCATCCTGTTCTCCCAACCAGAGAAGTCTCCCATCTTTTTACTATCAATTAAAATGCTACACTGTCTGACTAATGCCAAGTTATCCATTAACATTTGACTTGATGTGTCCAGAAACATACCTCTCTATCTTGCTTATATCATATAACTTCACCTTTAGAATTATATTCAGGTTGTTTATTTTAGTATACTTTTCATCTGTATTGTTTTGAACTTATCTATTTATTGCTTTATTAAATTTCATAATATCTAGTACAAATATGGATACAATAGGCCTTTAACAAATACTAGTGATCTAGAAATAAATAATTTTAGTTCATTCTAAAATATGTACATTTTGCAATGATCAAAGGGTTGAAATGTTATCAAGATAAAAGATTACAAATGGGATAATAATGACAACAACAAAAACCATAATTTTCTTTCTTGGCTTTTGGCAACATTTGAGAATATTTTTCAACAAAGATTAAATAAAAGATGGTAATGCACACACTTTGGGTCTAATTTTTCAAGGGTGGATACATATAACTGTGGAAATACAGGGGGGATGGTAGGTGGTGAAAAGAAGTTTCCTTGCTACCTGTAATGTTTAATGTCTGAGCCTAAGAGAAACACAATAAACCACACTTCTGTTGGGAAGTAAGTTGACCACATAAGTTGTCTGCAAACTCCTCAAAGACTGAGCCGCTGTTATAGTCAACTAAGGCTGAAGATGGCTTCTGAAACAATAATAATTTTGACTGAACTAAACTGAACTTGCCATTAATGTTGAGGCAATGAATATTTCTCATGCAAAGCACATTAATTTGAGTTTTTAAAGATATCTTGCCTACATTATAAAAATATTTGAAACTCTTTAAAAGTTAAAGGAAATATAAAAGTAAAAGAATTAAAACAGTGCAAAAAACACTTGACAAAAGCAAATTGATATTTATTACCAGGCATCTGACTATAATTTATTATGGCAGGTAGATATTCTGTTTTACTTTGAGACTTCTGACAGATAAGATACAGAGGAAATCAGAAGAGGTGTTATAATTCTAGTGATCCTATAGCAGAAAGCATGTCATTTGGATTATAGTGACAATCTTTTTCTTACGCTGCATTTAAAGAGAAATTTTCAAGTCAGTTGTTATGTAAGGGAAATTAGGTACTATTTTGGTAAATAATTTCATGCTTTGTTCAAATCCTTTTGGAATTTCGAGTTGAGCAATCCTGAATTTGAATCTTGGGTCCTGCTAGTTGTATAACTGTTACACACATTAAGTTTGAGTTTTCGCATATGTAAAATAAGAATAATACCAGCACGTATCTTGTAAAATAGCTTTGAATCAATATATAGGATGTAGAAAGTGATAAATAAATGATAGAAATATAACACTGTTATTGTTTCACTGAGGGCTAATTTATAATATAGATGCAGACTAGAGATATTAGAGGATTTGGAAAATGAGCAGGTCCACTACACTCCCTTTGCAATTTCAGATATCCCAAATAATCTTGTGATAAGTGTCGAATCACAGTCAAGTTGGGGTGATTTTTATGCTATACTTCAAGTGTTGGTATTTCACATTTCTCATCACAAATACAGCTAACTATGAGAAATCACACTGATAAAAATTTAAGAACATAGCTTATTATTACACAAGATAAGCAAGCAATAAAAATCTATCAAGAATAAACAATATTTGGAAAACAGAGGTAAGTGAAGCTTTCAGAAGCAAAAAAATGTATTTGTTAAAACAAAACCGAAATGGATAGTTAAACAGTAAATTAGAAGAGAATTACTTAAATGGAATTTAGAACTGAAAAAAAAATTATGGACTATAGGATAAAGGGAAAACAAATAAAGAGTTTTTAAAAGAAGTGCATGAGAATGTCTAACTTTCATCTAATTGAAGAGCTAGAAAAGATAAATTTGATAGACTGGAGGGATAACAATGTTCAATGAGATAACGACTGAAAACATTCCAGAACTATTGAAAAATATGAATCTACAGATCCTGGAAGCAAAAAAAAACAATTCAAGAGATACTGTAATTTATAAAAAATAAATGCATACATAGCGAACCGTTGTGAAACTGCATAACACCAAAGTCGGGGGCAGTTCTTAAGTTAGTTGAAGAGGAAGAACAGATACCTGTGCATGATCACAGACTCAAACTGTTCAACAGACTCACACAAAACACTGAAGTGTATTCAGCATCAGTATCCAGGAGACCCCCAACTGCCAGACCCCATTTTCAGAATCCCTTTCCCTCACCAGTATGTGGCTGCTTTTAGAGTGTTGAGAACTGAGTATGGGCCAAGTTAGCACAGGAAAGCCACTGTACACACCTTCCATTCTTCAGTGCAATGGCAGTATATAAATTGCAGGTTATTTACAGTGACCAGTCTGCATGGAACAGATTCACCATGCTAAAAGCATTCCTAGCTCTGTAATCAGCACATCGAAACCCCTGCATAACCCTCATGTATTTCTTAGTAAATTCCACCAGTTAACATTTGCAAGGAGTTCTGCTCAGGGTCAAGCTTGCCTCTGGTGTCCTTGTGGAGCAAGGAATGGCTTCCAGACCCATTGTTATTCTTTCCAATCCAAACTACAGAGGAGTAACAACAATAAGAGGATTACAGCAAACTTTTCAACAGCAGCAATGAAATCTAGAAGAGAGCGGAATAACATCTTCAAATTATTGAGAGAAAATAACTCTCAACTTAGAATTGCATGTTTAGCAAAACCTTTTAAAATGAAAGGAAAATAAAAATATTTACAAGTAAAAAACTGAGTTTACTACCTTCCCAGAGTCCACCATAAAGCAGCATTTAAAGACACACTTCAGAAGAAGTAAGCTCATCTTAGATGGTCTGGAATGCAAAAGGCTTGCTGAACTAATAAAATGGTAAGTTTTATTATGTGAAAAGTATATAAATTAATATGACATTTTTCAAAAAGCAAAGCAAAGAAGAATGTCTGACAGAAAGATAGACAAAGACTCTTCTAGTATGTTTCCCTTCAAAAAAGTGATATGGAAATATTCAGTACCACTTGAATCCAGAAGAGGAAAGCCCGAGTTTCAGTGGCAAGAAATGGGCATTTTAAAGGAGTTTCAAGACGCTGTTAGAGCAGAGCATGGATTACACGGCATGTCAGAAATGAGTGTGGAGAGACACAAAGGGGCCCCGTGACTGAGGTCTTGTGGGTTATACCAAGCTGTGTGGACCTTATGCTTTTTATATGCCATCACTGCTTCTAATATCCACTTCCATAATTGTACTTATACCAGATTATGGTCATTTATTTACTTATTTTTCCTGCTATAATGTGAAGCCCTCTCTAGAAGTATCTAATTTGCCTTTGTATGATCAAATGCTTAGCAGTTCCTGGTAATAATCATTGCTAAAAGCATGCTCATTAAATGACTAAATAGTTAATATTATTTTCCTTTGCCTCCTCACATAGATTTAAGTACTTTCTTGTTTGTGGCCCCATATAGCCTGTACATACCTCTAATATTACCTGTTATTGTTAAAAAATTTGTCTCTGTTAAACTATTAACCCTTAGAGAGTAGAGTTAGTCTTTGTATCTCCCATTTCTGTCACAAGACACTTCATAAGTGTTAGTTTAGTAAATGAATATAAGTATGCATGTGTCAGTTAATGAAACCAAACACCATAACGGACTGAGGTGTGTGATAAACACCCTCCAAGGACGAGGATTAGTGGTGTGTTGGAGTTTACCTATACCAGCTCATGAGAGTCAACTGATAAATATTCAGGAATTTTGTGAGCTACTTGATATCACACTGGTACCTGGAAATTGGCCATGTTAGAAGCAATGTACACCGTGGAAATCAGCAAACGCTACAATCACCACGTTTTTTGTTTACTTTTCCCCCCGAGAAAACCAGTTGTGAAACATTTACCAGCACCCACGTTCGCAACCCTAACTCTTAGGTCAGATGTTTATACATGTTATATCCTGGAAGGAAGGAAAATTTTGTAAATAGGCAGGATCTAGTTGCTCTGCAGCTGTTTTGATCTAGACTCAGATCACTTACCAGACAATAACCTCCCTCACTCCTTTCAGCTAAGCCCAGGATGTGAGGTTTCTACTTCTAATGCTTTGTAAACTGCATTAGCTTCACTAGATGCCCACCAGCCCGCCAACAGATGACTGACTTTCCACTGAACAAGAGAATCAGATGGAGAGGGACCTCTCTTCTTTCTTACATGAATGAACGGATCAGAAAGAATAATCTGTTGGGTCAGCTGTTTGTAGTTCGTTGCAAGTACATTTTTGTTATTTTTTTGTTAGTCAGCACTTCATCTTCATCATTTTTCATGTTTGAAACTCAGTTTCTGAGTAAAGTCATGATCTTACACTCATGAGTTGAGGATGAACATAGCTCTATAAAACAAAGGAATTGACCTAGGTTTAAGATTTAGTAGAAGAAGAAACCTGTATGCCAATAGAAACGGAAGCCCTGCAATAAAAGAACATAGTATTAACAATTATATGGTGGTAATAAAAAATGAACTTAGCCAGTTTTGCCAGATGAACCATGGCAAGGATGATAAGGTGTCTAGCTCATTAAGTGTTTCACTCAATAATATTGGCACGACTATGAAATGTCAGGTCCCGTGCTAAGTGCATGGGATTCATTAATGTGCAGATCACTAATGTTCCCTTCCTTTGTGAAGCTTACAGTCTAGTGGGGAATCTGACAATGAAGCAGACAATCCAAGTATAGTGTATGGTTAGGTGCTCTGATGGGGCAGCACACAATCACTGGCACAAGCTTCCACTGAAAACCAGAGAATGCCAATTCTTCCATGCAATCTCCTAGGAATGTGCCTTTCTTTAATTTCAAGGCATCTCTATTTTAAGAGCATTCATTACATTCTTTTGGTTGGGAGCAGTAGAAACCAATTCTGACTAGCATAAACAAAAACAGGGAATTTGTTGGAAGACAGACATATCTCACAAAATCAAAAGAAAAATGAAGATGCAAGAAAGGAAGGAAGAAGGCAGATCCAGAAACCCAGTAGCAGGAGACTGTAAACAATTGTGGTCCAGATTCTCCCTGCCGTTTAAAGAACTCAGCTCAACTAACTCCCAGGCTCTCTAATCTTTCTTCTGATTGACCAGTTGTTTTGTGCCGATCCCAGCCTGTCAATAACCAATGTTGTGGCTGGATCAGCCCTGTGGTTCTTATTATTATTGCAAGATGCCTTTCAGCAATAACCATCAGGAAACTTTGAAAAAAAAAGAAAAAAGGTTTATTACCCACAGGTCCTGGAAAGCACATGGCACACCTGGGGCCTAATGGTGAGGTTGTTTGGGGGCGGGGGGAGAGAGAGAGAGAGAACAGGCCTGGAGTTCTGCCTTCACTGGAGTCAAGGATGGGGGCCTAGGGTTTCAGGGGTACACTCTACTCTTTCTTGGTGAATTTAAAATATAGGAGCTGGAATTTAAAGTTTGGGAAGAGAAAAAACAAGTGGTCCAACTGGTCAGTTATTGAAATCAACAAAGGTCTCTAAAACAAAGGGGTCTCAGTGGGAGAAGGTGACCTGGCTCTTTATCTAGTCCTATGGCTGGCAAATTTATTCTAGAAAACCATCTTTGAAGTGGGTGCCTCTTTAAAGTGGATGCCTCAGCAATCCAAGCTTAACTCAGGCAGTTGTATTAAAAAAAAGGAAAAAAATAAAAAGTCAGGTTTTACAGGACATTCCAGATAGCTCTGGAATCCATCCTTGGATCAAATAGCTATGGCTATGTTGACAATGATATTTTCCACAGATAAGGGTCCTTAGGAACCCTTACTTCCTGGTGTTGGGGTTGGTTCCCTGAGAAAGGTGGGTTTTATTTAACCACAGAAAGTGCCGTAAGTGCCAAAAGTACCAATGCTACTAGAAATGCATGTAGCAAAGAGGCAGATAAACCGATAAGCTAGTAGGGGTTGAAACAGCAGAGTAAAAGTAAAGGGCACCAGCACTCTCACTCCTAACCCCCCCAGAAGGATCTATTAATTAGCCACATTCAAGGACTTTGTTACTGAGGCTTTACTTTCTGATACCATTTATTTTGGAATCAGGATGCAGCATAAGCTTGCAGAGTTTACTGTGTCTTCTCCTTAATAGCAGTTGCGTTCTTTAGAACTCAGTTCATTCAGTCAATTCTTTTTTTTTTTTTTTACAGGCTAGTGTAATTCACATCAAAAAAGAATACTTGAAGAGAAGAAAATAATAAAGACAACAACTTTGTGTAGAACACAGGACTCATGTCTGTTACTAGATTAAACCCAAGTGGACCATGGGGTGTGAATTCTTTGAATCTGCTGTAAAGACCTTTGCCTGTGCTGTCATTCTAGATAGTGCAGTGAGCCAGCTAGTGACCACTCAGCTAATACCCAAGTCCTTTCGTCTGCGTCGTGTTGAGGGTCAGAAAAATTCCTCAATCAGGGGTAGTGTGAAACTTTATCTCTTCTTCCTTTCAGAACTCCTTACTTCCTAATATTCCCTATATCCTTCCAATGGAAGTTGGGTTCTATTCTCCCCGTTGTGAAACTGTCCTTACTAATTGCTAAATTTCTTTTGGGTGTAACTCTTCCACAAGGCTCCATTACTAGTTCTCCCCACCTTCACCCTGCTCCCTTTTTTTAAATACCATCTCTTTCTAGGCAGTTTTACCTGCAACATTTTATCTTCAACATTTGTAGATTATTTATAAATATTCTCACCTCTGTACTTGTAGTTCAGACATCTCACCTTAGCTCCAAAGAGCCTATTAAATATGTCTTCCTGTCTGTTTGCCCCAACATTTTTTTTTTTTTTTTTTTCGTCCCCCGCATCGGCAGGCAAACTCCCAAGCACTGCGCCACCAGGGAAGCCCTGCCCCAACATTTAAATGTAATATTTCCAGATGAAATTTCATCTTGCCTTGAAAATCTACTTCACCTATTTTCTTCTCCAAATCTGCTCTTGAGTGGACATTCGTCATCTGTAGTTGGCCAACTCCTTTGAATACCTCCGTTTATTTTTGTAATTCCTCACACTATGAGTCCTGCCTTCTGAAGGTAGAAGTCAGAAAATTCACACCCACAAACTCCTTTGTATCTACAGTACAGGCATATGAACTAGGTTGGACCAATCAGATTTTATGCATTTTATTTTATGTGTAAAATAACAGAAACGTTGGGAATGTCTACAGAACTGATTATCCCTTGTTGAAATAGTCAGATATCAGATCTGTCATGTCAGATCTACACTGTGATACTTAGTTGTGTCTCCAAAGGCTCTCTGTTCCCCTCAGGACAACGTACAGTGTCACTAACATAGACTTTATCTAATCCGGGCTTACTAGTCTATTTAACTCAGCATTGCATCAGTCCACTTACCAAGAGCAAGGAACTATTATCTTGCATATAATGCTCACACGTTAAAAAATATCTCAAGATACATCACTCAAAGGCAGGAAACATTTTCAACATTTTACCCTTATTAAATTAAATATAAATAATTACCTTAATTTTTTAGCATGTCCTATTCCTTAGGTACAGGTTAGTTATGATTTGACAGAAAACTGAAATCACCATATTTCCATATATGTTTTATATCACATATACATATTTTTGGATTTACAAAATTTTATTTTCTATCCTCATTTAATAGACATAAATATATTTTAAAGAGAATTTAGCTGAGATGAGTTAGAGCTCCCCCTGTTATTCAGGAGACAATCAGAAAGTTTGGGCGTTTGATTGTGAAGTGCAGAGAGAGCTCTTGCTTCCTGGATTGAGTTAATGAATTACCGCATCAGCTGGGCATGACTTGCATCAAGAATAGTGGTAACAGGGACTTCCCTGGCGGTCCAGTGGTTATGACTCTGCGCTTCCACTGCAGGGAGTGCATATTCGATCCCTGGTCCGGACACTAAGATCCCACATGCTGCAAGATGAGGCCCCCCAAAAAAAGCAATAGTGGTAACAGCAGAAGAAGCAGGAATAGTCTCTCTTCCTACCACTACCTACACACTCTATCCAAATGGTCACTAATCTTTCCCTGTAGAGCTGAGTATATCTGTGTCGACAAAGAATATCCTTCATATTCTATCATCCCCAGGTCAGAGCTGGATTGAGAGCAGAATTGTATAAAGAACACATTGTATGGAAGGTTGAATGAATAGCTTTTGAAAGAGATTCTCACTTAATAAGGTAATTAAATCATAAGAAAATGGCTTCACAGAGCTGTTGGCCAGAAACCATAACAACAGCAACTTTTTAGGGAAAGCCTCTGAGAATATTTTCAGTAGAGAGATTGTAACTCATTCTTCTTATTGTACAGCTGCACATCAGGACTGTGCAACTATAAGAACCCCTAGCTTCATCTCCATTTATGAACTGGTACAGAGCAAGTTCTCCACAGAATGGTGACCCAGTGTTCTCTAGACTCAACTGCTTAGCACCTACTCCAAACCAATTTCTTCTGTGAAGCATTTTGGAGCTGAATAAAATAATAGGTACAGTCTAGAAACAATTAATATGCTACTGCATGTAGAATTTAAAGGGATAGAAGGGTTTTTTTTTTCTTAATAAAATCTAATGTTACTAAGAAGGAAGGAGTAGTAGATGGGGAACTAACATTTACTGGTGGCTAGTCTGTGACTCACTGTGCTAGGGGCTGGACAGGTTATCACATTCAATTTTCAAAAAGATATTTCCCAAAGTATTTTCTTATTTCAAAGGTGAGGAAACAGACATTCAATTCTTCCCATTGCACAGAACTAGTAAGCAGCAAACTTAGAATTCAAAGCTAGAGATGTCTGGTTTTAAAATCATGGTCTTTCTATCATATGCTTTTCTTACAAGATTTCTGTCTTAGTTCTGGTTTTAGTTTCTTTCAAAATCTAAAAAACTCACTTAAAATGAATCTCCAGGGTTCATAAGTTACCAATTCACTGGTAATTCCCTATATGAGGTAAATGCAAATTAATAAAGCAATATTTTTAAGAGCTGCATTTTGAAGCCATCAGTGGCATAAGTTAATAAAAATAAAGAAGAAAACTTCAACCAGTTTTTTAAAGATGTTGAAGAAAGAGATATATGGCATCCTAATTTATTTAATATTTCCATTACATAAAAATGTACTAATAACACTTCCCTTAGAATTTAATTCAGCATATCAGACAGATTTTGATATTCTATTCTTTACTAGAACTAATAAAATAAATGAACTCAGAGTACCTTTTGTGAGAAGAGGACAGAGACAAGCCAGAAATTGTGTCTGGATGAGAACACACAGTTTATGAGGCCAAGAAAACTCTGGGCACTTTAACGTGACTGAATAAGACCAGAAGACACTAACTATAGTGTGGGGTAGAGAGTATCATGCATTTTTGCAATGCTGTAGCTATTTCCATGACTAAGAATGCAATATCTTGGAGTCATCGTGCACTTGGCAGAACAAGTGTGGCTGCCTGACGTAAGCTAAATGAAAACTTCATAACAATAGGGTATGTATAAACAATGCGACCAGCTCAGACAACACATTCACCACCCTGTCTCCCAAAGCTCATAATTTTCTGAGCGGTTTGCCTCTGACAAAGCCTGAGGCCACATCTGTGTAATGTCAAGAATGATCTGTGTGGATCTGTAATATTCTGTCACATTATAAGCTATTTTGCCTGTACAACATCAAGCTGATAGGCGTTCATTCATTTTCCCACTCATTTATCACACAAAGATTGCTTTTCTTATTTGGATGCGTGATATCATTTAAATATGGTCCAGGACTTATTAAGGAATTAAAAAACATTCTTTTCTTATACAACTAAAGTGACCAACATGGTATTATGGCCCGGCTATAAATAACGGGCATATCAATTATCCTGTTGCCTCCCTCAGGCCAGGTGGATGACAAACTCCTACCCCATCTCTACAGTGGAAGCATGTGTTTTGGTATTTCCAGTTTATGGTTTATAAAAGACCTAATACACAATGTTCTTCTATTTTTACATCTACAAAAACAGAGCCTAGGAGACCCAGGAGCTATTTAGGATTTTTAGCTCTGCTCACCACGTGGACTCAAGGACATCTGAGAGGCTAGTCTTCTGTAGTTAAAGCTCAGCACACTGTTGGTGACGCAGCTGCCTACCTAGGCCAGGTGGCTCACTAGGAGGGTGGCTTCTCTCAGCTCAACCACTGCAAAAGTCTCCTTGAGTTATTATGTCACTCTCAACCTCAGAGCCTTCACCCATGGGATGGACTAGTGATTTTCAGCTGGCAACATACCAGATAACCTGTGTTACTAGTATAACCTGATATTATCATTAGAATCACACAATTTTAGACTAGAAGGAAGCTTCTGGACTATTAGAGTTCCTCTCCCTTATTTGGATAGGAGGAAGCTGAGGCCAGGCCAGGTGTTGGTGAGTTACAAGACTATCCCATGAACCAAGGTGAAGTGGTAGGGTTTTATACAGAACAAGGCCATGTAGTTCTTAGGTACATGACTCAGAGTAGTAGACAAAGAATGATAAAGACAGATGACTTGAACCATAAAAATGCATGAAGACTAAGAATCGTCACAGGCCAAAAGACAGCTCACAGCGATTTGCTGTGCAAGAGGGGTGTCATCTTTGAGAGGAAGGCCTTTCCTGCTCCTGCCCGGACATGACTGGCAGATTTCACCTTGTCGTGAACCAAGACTCTCAGCCCTTTTTTTCTGCCATTGCTTTGAGTCGTTTCCAAGTTTGATCTAAGAACTCTTCTTTTGGACCCCAGAGAACTTCCATTCAAAAAAATGCAATATACATATGACTAGACACATATGTATATTGATATTCTGTAAATTCAAATGACTGAACATTCCTAGCTCTTTATTTCCTGAAAAGTCTTACCTCTTCCCTGCTTCCCCCAGAGACGTTAGCTTTTTAATTTCATTCTGTTGCTATACATCCATTTGTTTTTTGTTTATTCTTACATTCATTCATTCCACATTTATTGAATACTTGCTTTTTATGATGCACATTCCACATCCTGACTGAGATATAAAGATGTATAAGAGATGTTCCTTATTCTGAAGGATTTCATAGTCTCCTGTGTCAGACAGGCCTGTAAACAGACAAATTAAAATACCAGAATACCACAAAAATGATAGAATTGCTACTGGAGCTCAGGGGAGGGTGTTGCTTAGTATGCTTGGGGACATTTGAGACAGAACACGAAGGATGAGAAAAGTTGGGCAGACAGAAAGAACAATACTTCCTTGCAAGTAACAGCATGTACAAAAGCACAAAGTTCTAACAGGAACTTGTGATGTTTGGGAAATGATGAGCAGTTTCATGTGGGCAGAATAAAGAGATACATCTGATGTAACCAAGAGATTTGACTGGATGGATGTTGGATAAAGAAGCTCCAAGTTTTCTAGCTCAGGAAATAGAATAAATACTGCATATAGTAGAAATGTGTTAAACAAGTCTAAGAACATAGCATAGAGTTCAGTTTCGGACATCTGAGACTGTATAAAACCCTGAGGTCACTTGTAGAACAATTATTATTCTGCCTTTCCAGTAGTTAAGAAAAGTTTTCACTAGTATAGATGGTCTTGCTTTGTTCTCAATAATCAGGAAATAAAAGAATAGGTAAATATAGTGACAGCTACTAGCTTAAAAAAAAGACTTTATTTCCTGCTATTGATAATAATATTGGAAAACTGGACCATATTTCTACTGCACTTATTTAATTAACCCAGGGGGCTCAAATAGAAGTGTGGTCCAGCTTTCCGGTATTATCTATTTTTTAATTAATTGAAACAGTAACACAGATAACTTGCAATGCTAGTTACTAAAATAATTGAAATTAGAATGGATGCAGATGGATAGGACCAGAACAAAGTTGTAATGTACATATTGAAAATAAATTAGACCCTCTTGCACTGTTGGTGGGAATGTAAATTGATACAGCCACTATGGAGAACAGTAGGGAGCTTCCTTAAAAAACTAAAAATAGAACTACCATATGGCCCAGCAATTCCACTGCTGGGCATATACCCCGAGAAAACCATAATTCAAAGAGTCATGTACCACAATGTTCATTGCAGCACTATTTAGAATAGCCAGGACATGGAAGCAACCTAAGTGTCCATTGACAGATGAATGGATAAAGAAGATGTGGCACATATATACAATGGAATATTACTCAGCCATAAAAAGAAACGAAATTGAGTTATTTGTAGTGAGGTGGATGGACCTAGAGTCTGTTATACAGAGTGAAGCAAGTCAGAAAGAGAAAAACAAATACCGTATGCTAACACACATATATGGAATCTAAAAAAAAAAAAATGGTTCTGAAGAATCTAGGGGCAGGACAGAAATAAAGACAGACGTAGAGAATGGACTTGAGGACACGGGGAGGGGGAAAGGTAAGCTGGGACGAAGTGAGAGAGTAGCATGGACATATATACACTGCCAATGTAAAGTAGATAGCTAATGGGAAGCAGCTGCATCACACAGGGAGATCAGCTGGGTGCTGTGTGACCACCTAGAGGGGTGGGATAGGGAGGGTGGGAGGGAGACGTAAGAGGGAGGGGATATGGGGATATATGTATATGTATAGCTGCTTCACTTTGTTATACAGCAGAAACTAACATACCATTGTAAAGCAATTATACTCCAATAAAGATGTTAAAAAAGATAAATTAGATCGTGATGGGGGAGATAAATCAATTATATATATTAAAAAGTTAACTGATTTACATCACAAATTTGCTTTTCTGCTAATTTGGTGTAAATATGTTTGTTTTATGTATGTATCTACATGAAGTAATCTGTTATAAAGTACTATGAACTATTGGAATAGAATAATATAACACATTTCTTATATGTTTTCTTTTTTTCAAACTTTTTATTTTAAAATAGTTTCAAATTACAGGAAATTTACAAGAAAATTTTGAATAACTTACACTACCGCAATATTGCACTCAGTAAGTTTAGCACTGATACAATAGCTTTATCAAATCAACAATTTATATTACCATTTGGACAATTTTATCATAATGTTTATGTAGTCTTTTTTTTCCGTATAAAACTAGTCTAGGCTCACACATTGCAGGAAGTTGTCACGTCTCTGTATTCAATCATCTGAAATAGTTCACCAGCCTATGAGGTTGATATTTTGGAGACTATGATCAAGTTATTTCATAGAATATTCCTGAATATTTATTTGTCTGATGTTTTTTTCATAGTTAGATACAGGTAGTGCCTTCCTGGCCAGAATGCTACAAAAGTGATGTTGTGTTCTTTTTAGGGTGTCGTATCTGGAGTCACATGATATCCACCAACCCTTCCTTGGTGATGTTAATTTTGATCACTGGTCAGTATGTTGTCTGGTTTCTCCACTGTATCCTGATAAATAGTCTATGGGGTTAAAACAATTCTGCTATTCAACAAACTCATCAAACTTAACCCTAGCCCCTGCCTTCATATCCATCTATTGACTATTCTTCCCCAAATCAATATTTACTATAATGGAGGCAAAATGATTTCACAACTCCAGTGCTCGTTCCACGTGTATTAGTTGTCATTCTACTCTAAGTAAGGGCTTTGCCTCTCCTCTATTTATCTGTCTGTAATGTGGACTCATGGATTCCTATTTTATTTGATGATATTACCATCTTTATGTATTTGAATAATTAAAATGTCTCAGATTGCCAAAGTGGAGACACTTCAGGCTGTCTTCTGTATTACTTATTTATGCCCCCATTGTGGGTTTTTTTTGTTTTGTTCCCTTTTGTTTTGTTTCCTCTCTGATGAGTACTTCCTTAATTTCTGGCACAACAATATGTTCCAGGCTCATCTTGTACCTTCCTTGCCCCAACTCTGGAATCAGTCATCTTATTTTATCAGCTTTATGGCGCCATTTAAAACATTTTACTTTTTAACATTCAAAACATAAACCAAAGATTTACTCTGGCATTCTGGATCTATTCCTCATTATTTCTTGCTAGGAAGAATATTAAAAATATTCTCTTTTTAATAAATGTGCAGCTCATTTTAAAATATAATCACACTTCTGTGGATTAAAAATATCAACACTAAGAAATCTCTGATAGACTTGTAAATCAGAGAATATCATGCTGGATTAGAATAGTTTCCTTGGCCTCTAGGGCATGTTAACAAGGACTGGAGGTGCTAATCACACAATTAAGTACTGCTCAAATGATGGGAGCAACTGTGGAATCTATGTTTCTCTGCCCGACATCTGTTGCTCATTAGCTCGGTACATCTATCAGTTCTGGTGATGCAGCTCTTTGCATTCTGCCAAAACTGTCAGCAGTAAAAATTTGCTTTCATGACTAATTTTTAAACAATTTGAAGCACCACCTGTTATTTTTCTTAATATGATCTTTTTATCACATGATCCAATAATGACTTTCTGCTTCTCAAAATGAAATACTGTATATTCATCGATCAAAAATATCTCAGTTAAGTAACATTAGAATACAAAGATGGGGTAAGTTTGGGAATAGAGTAATAGACCCTGATTCTAAGACAAGCTATTGCACAATGAAATGAAATTGCAATCTGACCCATTTCATTTCTTTAGTGCATTACGCAAGTTATACAGATCATACGCTAGTACTTTAAGTAATGCAACTTATATAATGTGGGATGCACATCTGAATAAAACCTTACAGCAGACAAAGGAAGAATTTTGAAATTAGTGTTCTTGGGCTTTTCTGTGAGTACTGTTTTTTTTTTTTTTTGGCGGGGGGCGGTATGCGGGCCTCTCCCTGTTGTGGCCTCTCCCGTTGCGGAGCACAGGCTCCGGACGCGCAGGCTTAGCGGCCATGGCTCGCGGGCCCAGCCGCTCCGCGGCATGTGGGATCTTCCCGGACCGGGGCACGAACCCGTGTCCCCTGCATCGGCAGGCAGACTCGCAACCACTGTGCCACCAGGGAAACCCTGTGAGTACTACTTTTCCTTCTAGAAGCTTTTTTATATTTCTGGACCTGTTTGAGAGACAGCAAAGACAAAGAATTATCCTATTATTTTTTTTCATTTTTAGTATTTTAACCAATATTTCTAAAGGGAAGAATATGATATGGTATGATATTATATGATATGAGAAATATTAGATAACTTCTGAAGGTTTTTTCTAAGCTTTTGATGTGGCATCAGCAACTTTGGGGATAGAAGACCCAAAGTTTCCATTTCATCAGTTGAATTAAAAGTTGAGCAAGGCTTGACTGACTGCGTTACAGTGGTTTTCAGCATTGCCTTCCTGAAGATTACTCCCAACATGTGAGACACTTGTTCTGTGATAGCAGAGGGTATGCCAGCATGCAGTTGTCAGAAAGCATGAGACTGGGAGCCAAATGGGTCTCTATTTGAGTGGTGACCACTTCAAAGCTCTGTGAATTTACAAAGGACACTAACACTCACAGATTTCACTCTACAAATCTATTAAGTGGGTGATGACAGTAACCATTTCATAGGATTATGTGAAGTTTAGGTGAGATAAACTAATAAAAGTGTTCTGAATATTTTGAATTGTTCCTTCTTCTTCATGTTAACATTATAGGCTTGTCTTCATCTTCTCTGGATTGTCAATAAATAACTTTGGAAACAATGCACTTGGACAAATACTAAACATATGAAGACCATAGTAAAACACCTCTACTGAGAATTTTTATTACATCAAGCACTATCAAAATACTTTTATAAATACTCATTTATTCTTAAAAATCCTATAAATTATAACTTACTTCCATTTTGCAAATGAGAAAAATGAAGAATGGAAATGTAAATAATGTGCCATAGGTCTTTAAGGGACAAAGGTGGTGTTTGAACTTAGATCTGCGGGACTTCTGTCTTCAATTTCTGTATTCAATGTTAACTTTGTTATGTGTCTTGCTAATTTTCATTCACAATCTGAAGAAAGACGAGGTGTTATAAGAGGAAAGAAATTTCCATGGGCTGTAATGAACTCTGAGTGGGACTGGGAGTGCTCATCTGTGAAATTCATTGAAAACAACCAAGAATATCATCAGAGAACATCACTATTAAAGGTGAAAGGCAAAGGAGAGCCAGAAAGAGAAAATTTGCTTTCTTTTTTTTCAGATGGTAGACTTCATCCAAGAAAGAACTGTGAGAAGAAGCTCTGTAAAATGTTTTTTAAACATCGGCGAGGAAGAGAAGCTTCTTTTTTTTTTTAATTTTGTAAATTAAAACAAAAGAGACACATCAACCAACAACAAAACCTAGAATCAAACAGGTACGAGTTACTCTGAGAACAAAAGAATCGGAGTACCTGAAATCTAAAGTATGGTTCCTACTAAGAGAATGAATCACGAAAGGAGATTAAGAGGTTAATTCGGAATTGGCTTACTTTCACATACTATCTTGTCTTAAAGAACACTTATCAGATCAAACGTGGAAGAGAGACAACATACATGGTTATGGTTGAATTTGCTTGACTTGCTTTTTTCATTTTTATTTCTTATGCTTAAAATGTTAATTTACCGATTATATATGTTGGATTTCGCCTCATGGCACACTACACCAAAACTTAGCTCTATGAAGCAACAAACATTTATTTGGCTCATGAAATTTTGTTTGGCCTGGGCTCCACTGGTCTGAGTCTGCAGGTCTTTTCTGATGTGTCTGCAGTCAGCCGTATGTCTGCGGTCAGCCGAGGTTGGCTGGCGGTTGGTCTGGGAGGCCTCAGCTGGTATGGCTTGTGTCTTCTTTATGCGATCTGTCATCCTTGTCTTGACTAGCCATGTGTGCTTGTTCACATGGTCAAGCTCCAACCTGCAACTGCTTGTCAAGCTTCTGCTGCTCGTGTCTCCTTTGCTAATGTCCAAATCAAAGGTGAAAAGATTCCACCTATTAATGGGAGGACCTGTAAAGTCAAATTGTAAAGACATGGGTTCAGGGAGAGAAAGAGTTTGTGGCCACTTTTAGAATTCATCACATTGGTCTACATTTTAATATGAATCATATAAAATTATAAATAAATTATTAATTATAAATAATTATTCTTTTACATAAATACAGATAATACTTCCATACTGTTCTAAGTTTTCAAGAACTGAAGCCTCTTTGTACCTATACCTTGTTGTCTATTATAGCATTTAATGAAAGGAAGAGACACTGCATCATGGTAAAGTGAGCACAGTTGTTCTGCAGTTTCTGTGGGGAGTTGGTTCCAGGACCTACCACCCTCCTTCCCCACCCCACCCCGGGCCCACAGATACCAAAATTTGAGGATACTCAAGTTCCCTATATAAAATGACATAGTATTTGCATATATCTCATGTACATTCTCCTGTACGTGTTAAATCATCCCTAGATTACTTATAATACAATGCAAATGCTAGTTAAACAGCTGCCAGCATGTGGGCAATTTCAAGTTTTGCTTTTGGAAATTTTCTGGAATTTTTTTTCTGAATATTTTTGATCTGTGTTTGGTTGAATCAGAGGATGTGGAACCTGTGGATATGGAGGGACAACTGTGTGTTGGACATCTGTTATTTATTGCAGATGTTCCCTTGTCAGCTGTTCTGGTGCCTGTTAAGAGCACCTCAGTTTTCCTTTTGGAAGTTGTCCCTCCCTCATCCCAAATTCAAAGGGGTAGAGGGCAAGCAATGCATGTATTCCAATCTGTGCTAATTGTCATCTCCTAAAAATCTCAATCTGAAGTGAAGCCACACAAACACAGAAGGCGGGGCCCTAAAAAGACCACCTGAGAGTTTCCATGGCTGAGATCCCCAGAGTTACCCTGGTTCCTATATTTCTTGGAATCTGATTGTTCGGCATTTCCTTCAAATCTATGAGTTTGTATATTTAAAAATGTTCTGCTTTGCATAAATATATATTTAATACATATGTATAATTTACTATATTATATATAAACTATATGTGAAGCAGGACATTTATGAAGATCTCAACATATATACCTTAAACAAACATGTATATTTGCTGTATTTTGCCAGAATTTTTTTTTTTCAGGCAAAGTAGGCTTAATAATAAATTAATATAACAATTCCAAAACGACTACTACAAATCCTGAATCCCAAAACCTTACTGAGGGCAGTACATTCTTTCATTTAACAAATATTTACTGAGCACCAGCTATGGCCAGGTCCTATTTTATGTGATAGGGATAGACCAGTAAAGTCAGCAGATAGTAATCCCTGTCCTCCTGAAGCTAATGTTCCGACAGGGAACGACAAGGCTGCAATGGCTCTAAGAACTCACAAAATTGTAAATCACTGAGCCCTGAAATGCTCAAAGAAGGCTTCATGGAAGTAAAGGTGAGCTGTGCATTCAATGGTGTGGGATTTAGATAACCAGAAAGAAAAACCCAATAGTAATGTATTCTTGGAATTTAATATGCATTTTATGGGTTAAAACAGTAGTGTTTTAGTTGGTGCTGGTAACAAAAAATCTGAAATCTACATTTAAAAACAATGCAAATAAGGCCAATCGATTTAAATCCTTCAGTGGCTTTCCATTGCTCCCGCAGGATAAGATCATGGGATAAGACCAGGCCCCTCCAAGATCTGGTCCCAGCATACCTATGAAGCTCCTTCTTGACCCTTTCTTCTCCTTGGTCAATAAACTCTAGCCACACTGACCTACTTTCAATTTTCATAGCTTTCAGGTTTCATGCCAGGCTTTATGATCACTTTGCCTACAAGGCCCTTTCCCCAACAGCTTGTTTAACTAACTCCTACTTATCCTCCACCTCTCAATTAACTGACATTTTCTCAGGGAAGGCTTTTCTAATGCCGTAGTTTAGGCAAGGTCCCCTGTTATATACTCTCAACATCCTGTATCTTTCCTTCAGAGCATTTAATAGAATATAATTAATGATCTGTGCAACTACTGGCTTAATATGTTTCCTCCCTCTTGACTGTAAACATTTTTGAGGACATTCGACATTTGTTAAATAAATTAAGGAATAACACGAAGGTATTGTACCTATTGAGACCCTTTCCTGATCCGGTAACTGTTTACTGCAGGTACTACTCATGTCTGGGAACAGATGACCCTAGATTTCCTCACAGTTGGGTTTGCTAACAATGAACTTTCAAGCAGAGAGTATAACCTCTACCATCTCCCTTGTCAAGAACAGGTTAGAGACTGAAAAAGAGATTGTTTTTATTTTTTACTTTTTTGTGGTACGCGGGCCTCTCACTGTTATGGCCTCTCCTGTTGCGGAGCACAGGCTCCGGACGTGCAGGCTCAGCGGGCATGGCTCATGGGCCCAGCTGCTCCGCGGCACGTGGGATCTTCCCGGACCGGGGCACGAACCCATGTCCCCTGCATCGGCAGGCAGACTCTCAACCACTGCACCACCAGGGAAGCCCGAGAGATTGTTTTTAGAGCACCAGGAGAAAGACCCAACCTTTGAAAGGAGGAGGGAGTGATGGTGTGATGTGGAGAAAGGTGACACTGTTCTTGCAGAATGATTTCTATCTTTCTTTTCTTTCAGTTAAAAATAAGATAAACTGTTGAAAATAAGGAAGGAATATGAAATAGAGGGTTTTGGAAAAATGTAGGACTGAAATACCCATAAGGCAGTAGGAGAGAGATGGCTTGGGAAAAATAAAAGAGCGGCAGGCACTGAGGCCCTGATAAGCTTGACGGTTGCCCCTTGTGGCGACATACTAACTTTCAGAGGTGTAGGATTTCCTCTAGCTTGCTCAGTAGATGAGAGAAAAGAAACCAACAAGTTGATATAAATCAGATTTTCCTAGGTGAATGTCATGGCTAGGTGCGAGAACCTCCCCGTCCTCCTAATATGTGTTACTTAAATCATAGAAGAAAGTCTAAAATTCAGAAAGCAGAGGAACAAGGGAAGAACACACCTCATCACATGAACACACATACCAGTAGCACTTTCGTATAATTATTTACGCCCTTCGAATACATGGTTTTATTGTTTATATAACAAAAATCAATTAATCTATAAAAAGGTATATTTTTTCATATGTAAGATAACCTTTACAATAATAAAACTATGTCTCAGGCATGTGGAAAATTTAGATTTACAATACTTTAGTGAAAATGATTGGTAGGTGCCCCTGATCCCTTCCCTCCTTTTGATAATATGCAGAATGGCCTGTCTTCTTAATCTCATTCCTCTCTTGCAGCCAGTTTGAAAATTATCAAGTATCTTTGGCCCAGATATGATCTTGTAAGTAAATGCTTTTAGCACAGTTTTCAAAATTGCTCTGTTGGACTGGAAGAAAAAGCAGAGTAAATATTCTCCATGTTCAAAGCTTACAACGTGCTCATTCAAATATCACCTCTTTGAGAAATGTTTAATTAGAAGAATTATTTTTAAATTATGCCGTAAAAAGATATGAGTCCAAAAATTAGAAAGTTTCTTGTTTTCGTTTTTCACTGTGAGCTAACCAGAAGAAAAAGACCAGTGAATATTTGTCGAATAAGTAATGAAAAAAGGCAAATATCAACACAGCTTAAAGATGCAAAACCCATCTGACAGACTATAAGTCACTTACAACTACTTTTCAATTTCAAGGTTATTTCTGGGAACTTCCTAAGTCCTTGATTTCACAGATACTCTTTGACTTACATAAAACATGAAATACAGTTTTCTGGGAGGTAGTTTGGATGCTATCCCTTTCCTCCTGTGACTTTAGAAAGAAATTCTTTCCAGGATTTCAAGTTTCGGTGAGGAAGGAGGGTTTTCTGGGTATGGTTTTCTGGGAGCTGTGAGAGCATGCCGTCCTCCAGGTGCTACAGATTCTTCCTGTTCACAGAGCCGATATTATTCAGTCCTCTCTACCTTCCCTCTGCACTAATAATCAGGCTCAGAGTTACTCTCTTGTAACAGGGCATAGCATGGCCAAAGGTGGACTTGGGCTGAGTCAGGTTCTTGAGCTCCAGCCCTGTTCCTGCCGTGTTCTTCTTATGTCTGTTCAAGGAAAGGATTGAAGGAGCAACGATCACTATCATCTTCCCCGCCTCAGAAATAAAATGAAAGGGGACTCATCCCAAGTTACTCTTACACTGCTCAGTGCCTAGTTTTATCAAAAACATTTGAAAGTCAATACGTACTATATATATATATTTTTTTTTAATTTCAATAGTGTTTTACTTAATCCAATTTTTACAAAATATTGTATCAATATTTAATCAATACAAAAATTAATGAGATATTTTACATTCTTTTTCTGGGGTAGCAAGTCTTCAAATTCTGTGTGTATTTTATACTTCTAGCACAGCATTAGTGGTTTTCTCAAAATGAAGACAAGAAAAATAAATTTAATGGAATATATTAAGTTATTCATTAATTATGCTTGCCTTTGTTTTATTACTCATCATACCACCAGTCTATAAATAGAATCCTGGACATGTGTAACAGTAATTGAATTCAGCCAACTTTGGTGTTTCTCAGATTTTCAAGTTATATGAAAACCATAGTTTTACAGGTATTTTGCAATTTTGTTGTTATGAAGGTATGTGACACATAGAATATGGGTTTCCATTTTGTACAATTGCCCCAGGCCCCATGAGGGTTAAGGGTGGGACTGACTATTTTCTCTCCACCATATGACTAGGTGCAGTGGAGGAGAACATCCTTAGGCAGCCGTAGACCCCCTCTGTGACAGCACTTATCACTGAGCTTTCTTATTCCTAAATTCTTCCTACATTCCCTCTATTCTCTTCAATCTGTCCCCTTCAATGAAATAAATATTTATTGACTAAATAAATTCATGTGATGTTTTTATTTTGTAATCTATAAGGACTTTCACATATATCATCTAGTTGGCATATAACACACTATGTGAGGCAAATAAGGAAATGGGCTGAGGAAGTTTAAGAGACGGGGGTCAAAGTTTAATATTTAGTCACCCAGGCTCCTCATTTTAAGTTCTTGCTCTTTCAACTTCATTTTGTAGCTTCATTTTGGATCAGGAGAAGTGGGAGTTGGGGAAGCTTTTCAGCCAGAGCAAATAACATGAGCAAAGGAGCAGAAAATGGCTGTTTGGTTTGGCTAATGCTCACTGTGTGTGTTCAGAAAAAATAGAAGATGGGAGACAGAGCAGGGCTGTGGTGATGAGGCCTTGGATGTCAGGTTTGGGATTTTGCATTTTACTCTGAGGATTGTGTGCTGCATATATTTTTCGAGAAAGTAATTGAAGTAAAGAAACCTTATTTTTATCAGTAAAAATGCTGTTTATTTGCTCTTGAGATTAAGCTGATTTTCATCTTAGTAGGAACAGGAGGAGAGAGAGAGGTCGTTCACTTTGCACTTGCCAATGATAAGCTCCCAAGGCCCACGCCTTCCTTCATTCCCTGTGTGGGAGGAAGCACCTAATCCTGGCCAGCTGGCTCCTCTGTGTGCACTGGGCAGGAGAGTGACAGGCTTAGACAGGGTGGATGCATCAGCTCCAACTCTACCACCATTTTTCTGCCAAATGCCCAAACAAAGGATCCACATCTTTGTACAAGGGACAAGGCATTTCTTTTTTCGATTGATAGATACTTCTATGGACTCCTTGTTTTCAAGGCAACGGAGAAGTATTTGTTTAGATTTTTCTTTTAAATTCTCAACACAGCATCAGAGCCATGCTTTTAAAACATGTGTAAGATCATGTCGTTCCTTTGCTTAAAGTCCTGCCAGGGCTTTCTATTTTGCTTGGAGTGGAAGTGTAAGCCTTTAAAACATCTCAGCCGGCCTTACACAACCTGGCTCCCCATGACCCTTCCAGTCTCTTCTATTTTTCTCTCTCTTGCTCGCTCTTCTCCAGCCACACTGGCCTCTTTACTGGGGCTCTCACTCACCAGACACTCCGCTGGCTCAGGACATTTGGTCTCATTATTCCTTCTCCCTAGAACACATTTCCCCCAGATACCTACAGAGTTCACTCCCTCGCCTTCTTATGATCCTGGCTCAAATATCCTCTTCCCAATGAGCCCTCATTAATCACTCTGTTTAAATTGAATCCCCATTCCAGCACATTCTGTCTTCTTTCTAGTTCATTTCCCAACATCTTACTTCCCACCTGGCATCCAAAATCTTTTCTCTGTATGTTTTTTCTTGGTTTTTCTTCCTTCATTAAACTGTAAGCGCCAAGGGAAGGGATTTTATCAGCTTGTATTCACCCAGACCCACAACAATGCCTAATACGTAAAGGTGCTCGATAAATATTTGTTGAACCAAACAAATGAGACCTTTTATTCTCTGAATATCGTGCACAGCATTTCTTTGGGTCTTCTAGCTTATTAAAATGACCTCTAATCTTCTTATGGATTTCTATGAATCGAGAGGAATTTCTTCATCCCCCTGCATATTTTGGGTTACAGTGTTAGAAGCTTCATTCTTGTTTTATATTCAGGACTGGCAATGTCATCAGGGTTTTAATCAGATGGAACAAAGATGACCTATTTTATGTAGGTCATAGAATGGGGTTTGGCAAATCCTGGGAACTTGAAATTTCAAGTCTCCATCTGCTGAGTGGGACAGAGGCACCATATGTGGTCAGAAATACTATTACTCAAATCTGTCTAGTTTGTCAGAAATATTCTTACTCTGTCTAGTCTGTCATTTCTACGTGTACGCATTTAATTTGTGCTATTACAGTATTGTTTTATGCTTACTGACTGCTAACTCTGGAAATGCTTCAAAGCATGTATGTTTTTCTCTATAACCATGTTTTAATACTCGAGGGCAAAGGCCCAGGTTACTATGATGTCTAAAATGGTGATGTGTGCAGAGGCTTAATAAAATATAGGTTAATTCATATTTATGCTTCAGTGATGACTGTCTTTTAATTCTGAGAGTCAAATAATGCCATAAAAATTATAATCATATTCCATGGGTATCAATTATACCAAGCTATTCAAGACATACATAAGAACAAATAAATCTTGCATGTTTTTAAAATATCAAGATATGTGGAATCAGAGAATAGAAGAAAAAGAATAAGTGAAAGAATAACTTTCCATTATGTTGCTTCAACTTTTATCTCCAATTATTTAAGCATTGAGAACATTTTCAGAACGCTAATTAATCTTATCCATCCTGGTGTGTCTTGTTTCCATATAGTGTTATAAAATTAACAGGCATAGTATTCATAAGAAGAATTTTAGTGAATCCTTCAGACTCATAGATTCTCCCTATGCTTCACTGACAAAGAGTTTTAGAAGAGGGACAAAGAGTTTTAGAAGAGGGACAAAGTTGTGTTTGAGAAAGTGCTATACACCTTTATTCTATTGCAAGATAGAAGCTAGTCAGCTCTGACCTGGAAAAGAAAGACAAAGAAGCAATGTCCCCTAACCCCAGACTGGAATCTATTGGCTGTCTTAAAGCCTCACCCAGTAGACTCCAAACCCATGTCACTGTTGTGCCATTCACTTCCTCTCTGCCATGCCTCTTCCCAGTTTCCTGGAATCTCAAGGATTGAGAATCAACACTGCCTCAGAGTATGTTCAAAGTCCCTGAAAACAAAGTCTATTTATTAAGATAACAATGACCTAAGTTTCTTAACCAGAAAAATGGTCCTCAGAATCTTGGGGCATTTCTACAAAGAGACAGTTGACATGAACGGATATCCTTCAGCTACTATCAAATACAATAGGAGCATCTAGGAAGGGATTTTGACAGTTGATACCTATAACATTTTTGCCAAGTTTAGTGGTCCGAAAATATATTCTGGCATAATATGGCAGTCCCGAGTTCCTAGAAGAAATTTCTTAAAAATATAAAGAACGTTTTTTACTCATATACTTTATTGAAGCCTACTGTCATTTTCTTCAAAGATAAAATGTCACTGGCTTCTTTCAAAATTTTCATTAGTACCCATTGGTTTACTTAATAAAGTATAAACATTTTAGCCTTATTATTCCAGTCTCTCCTGAAGCCACCCCTCCAGGCAACCTGGTCCACTCACTGTTTTCCAAATTCCAGTGGAGGCCTCAGGAATTCCATTTGTCATGCCTTTGCCAACAAAGTTGTCTTTCACTTAACATGACCTATGTGCTTAGGTCCAGTCAAATCCAGCATCTGTCATAAATGCTCCCCTCCAATTTTGATTTTCTAGACATTTAATTGCCTGGAATATTCAGAATCATGAATTTGATGTCAGACTTTATCTCTTACTAGAATTGAAATCTTAGGCAGGTTCCTGTCTCCCTAAATCCCAATTTCTTCATCCATTGTATGGTGGTAATAATAACAAATTCAGAGTTTTAGTGAAGGCCAAACTTTGTACACTTTAATAAATTATAGAAATATTGAGTATATCATAATTTTTGTTTAATACCATGTATTGTTTTAGTTACAATTTTATGTATTGCATTTTTGTATTGTATTGTATTGTATTTTTTTCTCCATCTACATCCTGAATTCTTGAGAATGCTGTATAGTTCTTATCCTTTGTCTCCTCAATACTCCTGGCCAAGTACTTTTCTATTCTATATAAACAAAGATATTTGTCAACTAATGGGGTGGATTTGATACGGTGATAAAATGCTTCCGGAGTATCTCATGTTAAATATCTTATTAGTTGGTTAGCAATATGTGAAAATAGCGCTTAATTCTTTGTTGTTGTTAGTTACAGGGGACGTGGGGTAATTTAAAACAGAACTGTGACAAAGAGGAGCTAAGTTCTGTATATTAATTTAAAAATTATATATCCCTCCATTTTATCTCTCTGCCTGAAAACCGATGCTGAATTTGATCAAATGTAACTTATTACTCACTGTTTTAACTTTAAAAGCTAGAACACTGACTTGAATCTCTGACTACAGAATGACTTGTAATTCAACCTGTTGGGGGCTGGCTGTGTATCAAAACACAGTGGCTTTAATTAGATCTTTCAAACAGCTGACAAAAGTGGAAAAGCTGGGGGTGGGGTAGGGAGAGAGAAAAGATGCTTTGTTTAAGGGACCTATTTTTTTTTAATCCATTGATCAAAGGACCTCAGTGGCTGCTTCAGAGACTCAAGTCAGTGGAGTCTCCAGGGTTTACTTTAGTCCGTTTCTAGGGTAAACAGGACAGCCTGCAGCAGAGCAAGAAAAATATGTAATGCAGCCAAATAGATTATTTCAAAGTCACCTTTCAGTTATTAATTTGAAGTTGAGCAATCTGTTTTTCTATATGAGGATACAATTATCACAAGTGTTCATTAAGGCTTCAAACCATGGTCAAAGGTAACGTGAGATTCATCCAGTATTCCTTCTCCTCTTATCTTTGGTAGCTTCTATTGACTTGTCAGTGATGGCTCACTGTCAAGTGATGGCTTCCAATGAGAGCAAAACCTGTGGGCTCTCTCTATAAAGAGGGAAAAAAATAACAGGACTATTTTTTTCGTGATTCCCAGTAGTTCTAAATGCGTTAGAGGATTTAATTGGATTAAGGAGAAGGAATTGTTCAAGTCACTTTAAAAATCATAGGAACTGCGCAGTTGCTTGAAGAATGAGGGAGAGAAAAACTACTGGATAAAACATACTGTGTTATTTAGAAAAGTAATTTTTAGCAACTCAGCAACATCTATCAAAAGCTTTAAAAGGTTCATTCTTATTTACTTAGAAACCTTATTCCTGATAATCTTTCTTTTCTAAAAATATTTATTTAGGCTGCGCTGGGCGTTAGTTGTGGCACGCAGGATCTTCGTTGCAGCATGTGGGATCTTTTAGTTGCAGCATGCAGTCTTAGTTGGGGCATGTGGACTCTTAGTTGCAGCATGCATGCTGGATCTAGTTCCCCAACCAGAGATTGAACCCAGGCCTCCTGCACTGGGAGTGCAGAGTCTTACCCACTGGACCACCAGAGAAGTTCCTCTGATAATCTTTCAAAAGAAAATAATGTTAAATATGCAGGAATAAAAGCTTTATCCACCAAAATATTAACTGCTGTATAAAATGAACCATAATGTAACAATTAAAATATTACCATTAAAAGCGATACTTGTAAATAACATAGGATAATGTTAAGAGAAAAAAGTCAGACACAAAATTATGTTTATATGGTACAATTAAAGCTATAGAAACAAAGTGACATATAAAATATTATAAAAGAAAATATACCAAAACGCTAAAGGGATTATATCTACGTATAGGTAGTATCAAGATACCTCCTTAACTTTTCTTATAATATTTAAGGGGAAATACAATTTAAAAATAAGAGGCTTATTTCTTTTTGTTGAAAATAAGAGAAGAAATCTTCCTCTCTTCCTTTTTCTCAGAGCATTTACTTTAGAAAACTTGTAACTGTAATTTTTCCTCTTTTTGAAATATATGTAAATCCTTTTGGAGACTAGATAGCCCTTTGTCAGCTTTATGAACCAGGAACGTATTCTCTCAAAGATCTGGGAACCATCTCTTTGAAATGTAAATATCAAACTTTTCTGCCCTGTGAGGACACAGTGAGCAGAATGAACCTGGAAGTCAATGAACCAGGAAGGGTCCTCACGAGACACCAAACCTGTCCATCTGTCGGCCGCCTTGATTTTGGACTTCCTAGCCTCCAGAGCTAGGAGAAGTAAATGTTTTAAGTCTTCCTGCCCCCTCCACCGCCCCCATCACACACAACAGGAAACATAAACATTGAGGAAGACGGCATCCCTACGTCCCAGTCTCTGTGGATGGGCAGGAGCCTAACTTTAGTGGGCACCTGGCTCCAAGTTGCAAAACTACCTTCTGTCATAAGAACGTGAGAAGTTTGTTTTCCCTCTGGATAGGTCAGTTAGCTAACACAGATGGCCACCCTCAATTACCAGGTGAATTTAGGATGAACTCTACGTGCCAGGCGGTGCTGCCCGGTCCTCCCTTTGAGGATTAGTTATTATTACCTTGAAAATAGATGTTCAGAGTCTGTCATACAGAGTGAAGTAAGTCAGAAAGAGAAAAACAAATACCGTATGCTAACACATATATATGGAATCTAAAAAAAAAAGTTAGTTCTGAAGAACCTCGGGGCAGGACAGGAATAAAGACGCAGACGTAGAGAATGGACTTGAGGACGCGGGGAGGGGGAAAGGGAAGCTGGGACGAAGTGAGAGAGTGGCATGGACATATATACACTACCAAATGTAAAATAGATAGTTAGTGGGAAGCAGCCACATAGCACAGGGAGATCAGCTCGGTGTTTTTGACCACCTGGAGGGGTGGGATAGGGAGGGTGGGAGGGAGAGGCAAGGGGGAGGGGATATGGGGATATATATATATGTATAGCTGATTCACTTTGTTATAAAGCAGAAACTAACACACCATTGTAAAGCAATTATACTCCAATAAAGATGTAAAAAAAAAAAAAAGAAAATAGGTGTGCAATGGACTGTATCAGCTTGGCTATATAAGAGGGTAAGACTCCTTTCTGTCTTCGCAATCTCTTAGCAGGTTACCTGTGATGTGCATTATAGTCTGGTTTAACACCTATTCAAAAACAAAAGTGCTGTCTTTCTCTATTACTTTTTTGGGTTGGGAAAACATAGTGTTTTTAATTATATTTCTCTAACAATTTCAAATTTTATATAATAAGCATTATTATGAATACAATGGAAAAAATAGTTTATTTTGTAATTAACTTCTATTTTGTAATTGATTTCTTAATCTTTTTGTTAACAGTTTATAACTACTTTATTAGTGTATCCTACTCCAAGCTATAAACTCCTTTTAGCTCCAGACTGACTTTTCCAAGTCAAAAGAATTCTTTTGATTGTTCCCTTTTCTTCTGAGCTGCATGTTGTAGGGTTTTAAGCTTGAGAAATACATATCTTGCAGCAACTAGGAGCTCCACCAGTCTCCCATGGAGATCAACGTAAAACCTCCTCTGCTTTTCAAAGCAACCAGTTTATTGTTAGTCTGGTTATAGCCCTTCCCTTGGTCTCTGCTTTCTGGTTTAAAAATATTTCTTTTTTCTTTCTTTCCTCTATTGAGAATCAGAAAACAACAAGAAATGTTTTAGCATGTGTGTCCCAAATATTGTGTTCTATCTACCTATCTATCTATCTATCTACCTATCTATCTATCTACCTATCTATCTACCTACCATCATCATCCATCATCTATTTATCTATCTTTGTGTTAACAATTGGTTCAGAGTAGAATAAACCAATAAGGTGATTATGAACTGATTGTTGTTTATCTGAAGTTCAAATTTAATTGGGCATTCTGTATTTATAATTGTTAAGTATAGCAACCCCACATGTATGGTCATCATAAATATGCTTATTGGAACAGTTTTCCTCAGGATGGTAATTTCTTAACCCGGGTAAGGGTCATTAACTCAGTATTTTAGAGTCTATTATTTAAAATAAGTTAATAGATTAAACACAATTCAGCTAACAGATAATGCTTATATAACTTAAATGAATAGAAAGTGATTTATTTATAAGACAAAAATATTTTTTCTTATACTTTAGAGGAAAATTAAGTTAATTTTCTAATTAGGACACTAGAAGATAAAAATCATTTGAAAGACTAAATAAAATAAATCATATTTTGTTCATATATTTAAAAATTTGTTTCTCTTTACACATATCTGTTTTTATAAAATTTTGAGTAGAAAATACAAAAGAATTTGTTATATATAAGTGAAATCCCATTACATTTTCCCATTCTACAGTATAACAACATTTTTTCCTACAGTCAAAAGATTAAGTGCCTATTTGCTACTAAGTCCTCTAAACTTCTCTAAATTCTTCTTTCTCTTTCCCTGGCTGCTACAGTTCACAATTATAAGGAGAGACACCTTGAGATGGCTGGTGTCAGTAGCTCATTTCCTCCCCCTTTTGGTAGCTAGCTAGACTCTGGTCTGAGTCAGCCTGATGAAAGAACAAGCTGACAGCAGTGCCTGAGCTCTGGGGTTCTGCCTTTCCCACAAGGCTGCTTTTAATGTCCCATGACATTATTAAAATAAGCTCCCCTTGTTACACTTTCAAAATCAAGTGGCCATTTCCTATCGCTCTTTCTCTATTAATATGTAGAATAGTAGCATCATGTGAGGTCTTTCTCCTAGAGCCCTTTCTATGATGAGAAAGTCCTGCTCTCCCCTCCTCAGCTTGCCTCTGTGAGCTATGCAGGGTATGCAGGGCAATGGGATCGAGTGTGCCTTGCTGTTGTTGAGTGTGCCTGACTGTATGTTTCCCCAGGACAACCACTTTACGTTTATACCTCTGGTTGCTAATGTTGTGTGTGTCTCTGCCCCCATTGCATGACATGCACTGCCTGAATTTGGGGACAGTAACAGTCATGTGATTTAGAACCAGGTCTGTCTTTTCATTTAAATAATTATGGAAGTTTTGTTTAATAAGCCATGAACATTTTAGAGTGTAAACTACAGAGTTGGAGAAGAGATAGCAGGTGAATGAATATATTTTCAGGTTTTGTAAATTAAATTAGGATGACCTGGGTAAGAGGTGCTTGCTTAGGGCACAAATGTGAAATGCAGTTTAAAGGCTGATCCTCAGTGATTTATTAATCTTCTCTTTTTTTGAATGGATTAAATACTTTTATGGTGTTCAATACCATAAAAGAAGAGCAGACTTATTCCTTGCTCTTCTCCTTCACACAAACAAGTTAATATCTTGAGTACAATTTGGGAAAAACCCCCACAAATTTCTTTGTTCTCTTACTAGCAGTTTGAAATTTCTATGTAGTACTCTGTGCCAATTTAAGCCTATAAACCCTCTTTGTGACTTTTACTAAAATCTATAAGTAAATGATCCTGCTACATATTGGTGATAATTTCATTTTGCTCTAAAATATTGGGGTAAAAAAATAAAGTTTCCCAACAGGTGCCATGTACTATCATTTTTCCTGTTAAGGCATTTTAAATCAAATGTTTAATTTTATAATAAGTTCTGCAGAAGCATTTTGGATTTTCCCACTTGCCTTTGTACACTCTGCTGTGTATGGTCAGGGCTGGGAGACTACACATCTTAAGCTCCTTTGATACTGGCAGGAGATCAGGATGATAAAGGGAAAGAGAAGCTTCTAGCTCCCACCCAGTGGTAACTGCTGGTGTCATTGTAATGGTAGTGGAGGTGAGGTGATTTCAGACTCAACAGTCCAAATGGAAGCTGCACTTTTCTATATGAAATGGTCCTTATTTAACATCCTAGAATCAGCCCTGACAGAGCTTCCAACAGCGCAGCATCAAGTGTGTGCTCCAGGCTAGGAACATTAGCTCTTAATCTCTAGGTATTACATCTCCTTTCTTGCTCCTCTAGGCCCCATCACCAGTTGTTCTTCCAGAAATGCCAGTACCTTTGTTATCAATTTCCTGTTCTTTTGTGTTTAGATTCCTACCATTGTTTCTGTTTTCCTGACTGGCCCCTGACTGATAAAGTACTGATGCGAAGCCACTAGAAATCCTACACTACAAACAGGACATCTGTCTTTGACACCAGAATGAAGAGGTACCTTAAGAATTATGCTCTTTTTATAGCAAGATATATGGTTTTACAAAAGAATGATAAAATACATTCATGCTTTGGAAATGTAAATAGAAGTTTATATTATAAACTCAACACAGCTTACTGGAATGTATATTTACTTTGAGATTTGTGTTTAAAAAGACAATATTTTCTTCAAGCTTAAAAGTTTTGGGCAGAAAATTTTACTAGTGAATTCTACCAAACACTTGAAGAAAAATTAATACCAATCCTTCACAAACTCTCCAAAAAATAAAGGAGGAGAAACACTTCACATCACATTCTATGAGGCCAGTATTACCAATATTACCCTCATACCAAAACAATGTATAAAGATATCACAAAAAATCTACAGACCAATATCCACTATGAATATAGATGCAAAAACCCTCAATGACAAAATACTAGCAAACTGAAGCCAGTAACATATAAAAGGGATTAAACACCACGACCAAGTAGGACTTATTACAGGACTTCAAGTTTGGTTTAGCATATCAACTCAATCGATGTAGTCCACCATATCAATTGAATAAAAGACAAAAATCACATGATTATTTCAACAGATGCAGAAAAATCATTCAGCAAAAGCCAACCCCCTTTCATGATTAAAAAACAAAACAAAACACTCACCTAACAACAACAGAAAACCCCACTCAACTAAGAAATAGAAGGAAATTTTTTCAAACTGATAATGAAGAACTGTGACAAGCCTATAGCTAACATCATACTTAATAATGAAAGACTGATGCTTTCCCCCTAAGATTAGAATAAGACATGGCTGTCCACTCTTGCTGTTTCTATTTAACATTGTTCTGGATATTCTATCCCAGTCAATTGGTGAAGAAAAAGAAATGAAAGACTTCCTGATTAGAATGGAGGAAGTATAACTATGTCTATTTGCAGATGCTATGATCTTGTATGTAGAAAATCCTAAGGAAACACCCCACCATACACACACAAATATTAGCACTAACAAATGAATTCAGCAGGATTGCCAGACACGGGATCAATATATAAAAATAAATTGTATTTCTATACACTATTAATGAGCAATCTGAAAATAAAAGGAAACAATTCCATGTACAATAGCATCAGAAAGAATAAAATGATTAAAACTGATTTTAACAAAAAAAGTGCAAAACTCATACCCTGGAAACTACAAAACATTATGGAAAGAAATTAAAGAAGATAGAAATAAATGAAAAGATATCACATGTTTGTGGATCAGAAGACATAATAAAGATGGCAATAGTCTCCATATTGATCTACAGATTGAATATAATCCCTACCCAAAACCCGGCTGCATTCTTCTGTCGCAGAAAGTGATAAGTTGATCCTAAAATTTATATGGGAATGTAAGGAGCCCAGAAACTTACTCTAAAGCTACAGTAATCAAGACAATATTGTACTTGCATCAAGATAGACATACAGATTAGTGGGATAGAACTGAGAGTCCTGAAATAAATCATTTATTTTTATCAGTTATGCTGGGGAAATTGGGTATCCACATCCAAAATAATATAGTTAGAGCCTTGCTTCATGTCATATATAAAAATTGACTAAAAATCGATCATAAAACTAAAAGTAAGCTAAAAAGCAACATACTTATAGAAATATAGAAATGAATCTTGATAACCTTGCATTAGGCAATGGTTTTTTAGATATTACACCAAACGCACAGGTGACAAAAGAAAAAATAGATAAATTGGACTTCATCAAAATTAAGAACTTTTATGCTTTAAAGGACGCCATTAAGAAAATTTAAAAAAAAACAGAATAGTAGAAAATATTTGCAAATCATGTATCTGATAAGGAATTTGTGTCCAGAATATGTAAAAAATTTCTAAAAGTCAACAAACCTAAACATTGGGAAAGAATATGAATAGATAGTTCTCCAATGAAGAAAAACACATAGCCAATAAGCACACATAAAGATGCTTAACATCAGTCATCATAAGGGAGATGCAAATCAAACACACAGAGATACCACTTCACATTCAGCAGGACAGCTAACATAAAAAATCCTGACAATGTAAAGTGTTACCAAGGATGTGAAGATATTGGAACCCTCGTACATTGCTAGTGAGATTGTAAAATGGAGAAGCCACTTTGGAAAAATATTTGGTAGCTCCTCAAAATGTTAAACGTAGACTTACCACGTGAGTCAGAAATTCCATACGTAGCTATCTGATCAAGAGAAATGAAGCATATATTCTCACAAAAACCTGTACCTGAATGTTCTGAGCAGCATTATTTATAATAGCCCACAAACTGAAACAACCCAAAAGTCTATCAACTAATGAATGGTTCTGCATTGGTTACAATGTAACCAATGAATGGTTCTACATATGGTTAGAACACAAAATGTGTTCTAACCATACAATGGAATATTACCGGGAAACAAAAGAAGTGAAGCACTTACGCATGCTACAATGTGAAGGAACCTTGAGAAAATTATGCTAGGTAAAAGAAACCAGTTATAAAAAGCCCTATATCATATGATTCCATTTATATGAAATTTCCAGAAAGCCAAATCCATAAAGAAATTAGATTAGTAGTTGCCATGGGCTTGTGTGGGGCAGGGGAGGGGAAAGGGAAGTGTAGGGGATGAAATGGAGAGTAACTTTTACTAGTACAGCATTTCTTTTTGGGGTGATGAAAATGTTCTACAATCAGATGGTGGTGATGGCTGTATAATTCTGATAATAAACTAAAACCCAATGTATTATGCACATTAAAATGATGAACTTTATGGTTTATGAATTACATCTCAATAAAGCTTTTACAAAAAGAAATTGCTTGGGGAAGACTTCCTGTTCTAGCCAATGTGAAGTAGTCCAATTCTTCCCAGGTCGTTTTTCTTTAAACACACTGGACATAACACAATAAACAAACATCAGAATTCTCTGAAAGCTGGGATAAAGATGGAAGAGGGACCAGTTACCCCAGGATGTGAGGCATGGCGTGGGATTCAGTTCCTTGGTTTTTCTTTTGGCCTTTCATGTAACTCAGACAGGGCACTGGGGAAGCCTGCCACCTGGACCACCAACAGGCACAGGCAAAACGAACTCCAAGCAAAGCCTATTTGTTCTGGTCAAAGGACCAGGAAAAAGGCAGTCTAACAGAACATAGCTTCTTGACAATACCCACTGTACTCCAGCAAAATACCACTACAGTACAATATACACTGTCCACCTCACTGACTGCACATCCTCTGTGGTTTTGGCAAAGATAAGTGGGGAGCCGATCTACCTCTTACTCAGTAGAGGAAGGTGGCAATCCTCTGGTGTTTCTTCCTGGGTAGTAGTGTTAGTGGAGTCCAGCTGGAAGCTGAGCCTCTACCCCACTATGGCATCAATGAAGTAGAATGAGGAGATGCAAGCTGCGCTAGTCTTTAGTCTGCATACCTGTTGTCTCCAGGGCCAAGTGGAGAGCCAAGTCTCTCTCCATCCTTGTTTGGCATCAAGATGGACAGGTGGCATGAAGTGGGCTGGATGGCACTCCGGTTTCCTCCACTCTGGTGGAGGAAAATGCAAACAAAAACCACAGGAAAATGCAAACAAAACCCACAATGAGATATTACTACCTATTAGAACATTTAAAATAAAAAATATAATAATAACAAATATTGGGGAGGGTGAAGAGAAACTGGATTTCGAATACATTGTTTTTGGGAATGTAAAACGGTACATCCACTCTGGAAAATGGTTTTCCGGATTTTACAAAACTAAAAATACACTTATCGTACCACCCAGCAATTGTACTCTTTTTGGGCATTTACTCCAGTGAAATGAAAACTTATTTCACACAAAAACCTGTGAATGTTTAGAGCAGTTTATATAGTGTAATACTGAAAACTACTCGATGTCTTTAAGCGGATGTATGGTTGAACAAACTCTGGTACATCCATGCAGTGGAATATTGCTCAGCAATAAAAAGTACTGAACTAATGATACATGCAACGAACCAAATGGACCCCCAAGGACATTACGTTTAGCGAAAGAAGTTAATTTCACAACATTTCATTGTATATGATTCCATTCATATAGCGTCTTTGAATTGATAAAACTAGGGAAATGGAGAACAGCTTAGTGGCTGCCAGGGCACAAGGATGGGTGTAGTGCAGGAAGGAGGGAGACACAATCACGCAGAGGCAGCCAAGGATGTTCTTTTGTGATGATAGAACAAGCAATTAGTTTGATTGTGGTGGTAATTATACAAATTTGTACATGAGAAAAAGTGCATAAAACTACACACACACACAAATGAATGCAGGTTTTAAAACGGTAATACCCTAATGTCAATTTCCTGGTTTGATTTTACACTAGAGCTTTATAAGATGTCATCATCAGGGGAGGCTGGGTAAAAAAGGATGCATGGGGGATTCTTTGTTCTATTTTCTCAACTGCCTATGAGTCTATTACTTCAAAGTAAAAAGTGTAAAAAGCTGTGTTTAGTACATGCCAACTCAATGAAAAGTAGATAATCTGATTTTCTTTGTTGGTGAATATTTCGCTGCTTTTATGTAAGCCTAGAAAGCATAACCTGCTTAGGCACGATTGTTGATTGGAAAATTTGGTACTCCCGTGCTGAGGGAATAAAGGGCTGACAAGATTACCATCCCAAGAAATTAATCTGAACATGCTACTAGGGGAAGAACAGAGTGTGCTAAGGCACTGGCTGCTAGAGCGGAAAAGCTGAAAAGCGAGATTTCGTCACGTGTCTTCAGAGACCTGCACAGCCAGTCTTCAGAGAAATTATTTACTTACTGCAAGAGTCAGTGCTTTCAAACTTTAGATTACATGCCACGTAAAGTCATTGATTCCAAAATGGAATTTAAGAATTTCTAACAATTACTGTCATTGTGTATTTTGTTTACAAGTGCTTGATTCCTTCTAAGTTCTACTTCCTGCCAGTAGCAAATATATATACTAAAATAATCGGTACTGTGTGTTATCATTTTTTCACTTATACATTTAAAATGTAATTTTAAAATTGTATTCCCTACAGGAAATACACTTTGTGATTTAATACAGGAAGTTTTAATCACAAGCTGAATATTGAGTAAAATAAAACAGATGATTTAAAATTTTTAGTACATCCAGAAATCACCAAAGTTCAGAGAGATGAGTTTTTCCAGTGAAAATGATGGTGAAAAGGTCATAGACCATTCTCTTTACTGCTGAACTAGTACTAGGTAGCTGCCATCTAAAAATAGTAGGATGTACTTAGAGGCATATTTGAAATAGGAGCTATAATATCGTGGACCTGCCAAAGGTCTAGTCCTTTATATCTTTCAGTGGATAAAACCCTGAGAATAATTGCATAAACCATCACTGTTCTTGTGGTTAATATTAAAATGAACTGTTCAAACAACCAGAAAATGTCGCACCAACAGAGAAAAAAAAAATTAGGTAGGAATGAAAAGCACAATTGAAAAGTCAAAATTTCCTGATGATTAAAGTCTATTTAAAGAAAAAAACCCCGACCTTGGTGAAGCTCCATGCTATAGCTATGGTTATACCTGTTTGGGGCTTAAAAAGAAACTGACAAGGTGAAAAAGACACAATTATTAGATGATGTTCAATAGTTCTAACACATCAGAAGTATATCCTGGAATGACTGATTGAGAGACGAACATTAACTTTGCTCTTTATTTTAACTGAAAAGCATGGACACTAATAATTTGGCAATTTAATTAATCCTTGCCCATTAATTTTATATGGATGATTTAGAGTAAAATAACAGTAAAAATAAATTTTAAACTATATATGAGATTTATTTTTAATGAATGAAAATACACATTGATGAGTGTATGCAGAGAAACGAATCTATGATGTTGACATTGATGGGGAAGGTCACTTTTTACATCCTGCATGAATCAGCAGCCCTGAAGCCGTGCATCAATAATACCTCCTTTCAAAGAGTTTGTTTTTTGCTTTTCTTTGTGTATTAGTGGGTTGGAAATAAATGGTGAATTTTGTTGAAAATTAACAAAACTAATTATTTAGATGCTTATCTTTTAGATAAATTTATAAGGAAATGGGAAATGAGTCGGAAAATTTGCACTTTGACATGTATATGTGCTGGTTTAGACAGAGAAAAATGCTGATCAGATTTTCAATTTAGTAGAATTACTCTTTTTTAAATGGAGAATTAAAAACTTGTAAAAATGGCTAAAATATGGGTTAAAATGATGAATCACTGCTTTGGCTAATGATAAACAGCAGTTCTCAGAGTTGGCTTATTTAGCAAAAACTTGTTAAGATTGAATTCTTTGTGAAAGTGAAATTGTGAAAGCTTTCACTGGGCGTGATAAGACTGCAGCCCAATTAAAGTGTGAGAGTTGTAAAGAGTTGACCTTATCGACAATGAAATTTTGGAAATTTTAATTCAATGACCTGTGATAAAAGTTAGTCCATATACTGTTTTTTTTTTCCCTTCACAAAGGCCCTTCAACTGTTTTTCTCCTAAGACAATAAAAGAGACAGCCTTACAATATTTCATATAACATGTCAACTTTTCAGCTAAAAGATACTTAAAATTTCTACCAGCAGTCAATTCAAACATAGAGGAATACTATCTCTTTGGTAGTGATTTTGTATCTTGCCTCAGTGATTATGCTTATAAAGTTTACAAAAGAGTGAAAAAAATGATCTCAATTTGTATGCACATTTTAAGTGCTAAAAATATGGTGACACTATGACAAGAAGAGAAATGAACATACAATGTAAATTCAGGTGGCTCAGTTTTAGGAAATAAGTAAATTCAGTCCAGTGGTAATTAAATAAGGAAGCAGACAGGAAAACCTATTTTGAAGTTCCTGATAGGAGGTGATTAAAACACTTCATTCTGTTATTGTTAAACAGTTAACAAAAATTTTTTGTTAATTTATTCAACAAACATTTATTGAGCTTACTCTCTGCTGGCACCTTCCTAAGCGCTTGGCAAAGGCAAGCAAACAAAATTCCTGTTTGTTTAAGGACTGTAAAAATTTTCAAGTTACAACCCCCCCAAATTAAAGAATTTTAGACAACGTCAGAGACCTTTGGGTAGTGATTTCTTTTCTCTGCTCTTAGAGAAGACTTCCTGGAAATAGTCAAAGAACACCAGTCTAGATGCTCTCTTACTTCTCTCAATATCTAGGTCGTTAATTTGAGAATCAGAAGGGTGCTTGAGTTAGTGTGGAAAAGTGAGCTGATGGCATTGGGTGACCTCGTGGCACAGATCAGTGTGTGGGAACCTCTTCCTCCCGAGACAGAATGGAATAATCCTGTGGTCAGAAACTTCATGTTCTCAGACCCTGGCCTTTTTTTTTTAACTGGACAGCAGTAGATCAACACTGGATACTTGCTCTCAGGTACCTTTGCCTCTGCTCCATGAAATCTACCTCCTTTCCATTCAGACAGAGCTCAGAGAAGTTGATTACGTTTCACCGTCTTTAGTTATAATAACATTGCATTTCTTTTTCTCTAAGACTGTATTCTATTCTCAGATGCAATCTGGGTGTTACCTATGCTGATCCACTTCATATATACAGTAATTTTCTAAGAAGTTCTTCTAAAAATGGTGGTACTCTTTGATGATGTGCCTATTTTTATTTTTTATTGAAGAAAAATGTCACTTTCAATTTTTGGGGTATCTAGTTTTGCTCTTATGGTCTATTATGTGAAGATACAGATGGCTTATTTTATTTATGAGATTATCTAGGTAAAATTTTAGATTCTGGCAGCAGAGTCACAGGAAAATGACAATAAAAGGAAGGTGAAAAGAAGAGAACATCAGGCCATACCTCATCACCTTCACTTGTCTTGCAAAATCAGAGCTCAATTTGCACTGATCCTCCATTTATTTTAGTTTCTGGTGGTTACACTCTTAATTCCCTACAAATGGGTCCTTCACTTGATACTCAAGTCTTCTTGGCTCCAAACTTCGGTAAAGATCTGGTACGCTGGTGAAAACCTCTCCGTTCCTATTTCCAATGGAAATTTCCCTCCCAACCTCTAGTTTTATCTCTCAAATTTCCTACATGCTGGTCCCCAGGACTAGGCTTCTTGATCTAGTATCTTGCTCTCGCTATTTCCTTCTCTGGACACTTCATTCCTACCCTGGCCCTGGACTCAGTGTCAGGTCTCTGATGCTTTATGAGGAATCTCCATGAAGATGAACACCTGTGTGACTCCTGAGCACATCCACCCTGGAGTCCTTGATATTGTACTTTTCCCAGGCCCTCAGTTTGCCTGGGAAAGCCTAGTGGTTGCTTTTGCTGTGTTGAAAATGTCATGAGTTCATTTAGCTTTGGCTCACTGGGCTACACCACCACCAGTTTCCGTCATAATGAAATGGTGACAAGCCTGGTCTCAGCTCCTCTCTCCTTGCCTGGGATTTCCCAGGAAGAATCTTTATTCTCAATGATTTACCTCCTGAATTTAAATGTATAAGAGACAGAATATTGTCCCCTTTTACTCCTTTATATAACTTCCTTTTAAAAATAAGTTTTTCTGGTCCTCATTGCTAATTAACTCTTTTACTCTAGGTATCATTAACTCAGAGAATCTTTTACTGGGTTAATTTTAACATAAAAATTTCTTGCAAAGACTGAAATAAAAAATTTTATAGTTCAGGTTGTATAATTTGGTGCTACTTTGAGGCTGAATAGCATTATGTGGGAAAAAAAAATGCAGATCCCAAATAGCTGGATTAAATTTGTTCAGTGATTTTTATAAAATTACATGAGTAAATAATGTAATTGGAGAATAAAGCCTCAAAAAGAAATTGATGGGACACAAGTAATTTTAGAGTGAAATTATAAATTGGAAATAACTGCATGCACCAAGGGAAATGCGTGCATTTATTCTGGAGTACACATAAGTCATATAGAGTGAACATTTTCTGTGATTCTTTTGAAGATTGAAGAGGTCAGGATTCAATTGCTGCTATAGATGAGAATTGCTTTGGATAGTTATTGGGATACTTACTGGTTTTTACCTTTAACATTTTGACTTACATACAAAACTTATACAATATCAGAGCATAAGAATCAAAAGTTAAATTATTTTCATAAAGTGAGACTTCATGACCTCTTGAATAATATCTCTTGGAAGAACTGAAATCATACATATCAGGAATGATGAATTTTGGTTAAGATCACTGGAAGACAAAATTAAGAGAAATTCTCTTACATACAAAACTTATACAATATCAGAGCATAAGAATCAAAAGTTAAATTATTTTCATAAAGTGAGACTTCATGACCTCTTGAATAATATCTCTTGGAAGAACTGAAATCATACATATCAGGAATGATGAATTTTGGTTAAGATCACTGGAAGACAAAATTAAAGAGAAATTCTCAGCCACCGTTAAAATCCAAAAGGAGGGATTTCAGAGAGCTTCCAGATTGGTGAAGCAGAATGCCTCCATGGGCCACAATTCTGGGCTCCAAACAACAAGAGGACTGAAGTTTCTTTGTTCTCAACCTCTCTCTATGAATCTCTTCATCTGGCTGTTGGTTCCTGTGCTTCAGTATCCTCGGTAATAAACCATTCATCTGTTGTTTGGTTGACAGGGTCTTGGTACTCTGGCCGGGTGTCAGGCCTGTGCCTCTGAGGTGGGAGAGCCGAGTTCAGGACATTGGTCCACCAGAGACCTCCCGGCTCCACGAAATATCAAACAGTGAAAGCTCTCCCAGAGATCTCCATCTCAACGCTAAGAGCCAATTCCACTCAACAACCAGCAAGCTCCAGTGCTGGACACCCTATGCCAAACAACTAGCAAGACAGGAACACAACCCCATCCATTAGCAGAGAGGCTGCCTAAAATCATGCTAAGTTCACAAACACCCCAAAACACACCACTGGATGTGGTCCTGCCCACCAGAAAGACAAGATCCAGCCTCAACCACCAGAACACAGGCACTAGTCCCCTCCACCAGGAAGCCTACACAAGCCACTGAACCAAACTTACCCACTGGGGGTAGACACCAAAAGCAACGCGAACTACGAACCTGCAGCCTGCAAAAAGGAGACTCCAAACACAGTAAATTAAGCAAAATGAGAAGACAGAGAAATACACAGCAGATGAAGGAGCAAGGTAAAAACATACCAGACCAAACAAATGAAGAGAAAAGAGGAATTCTACCTGAAAAAGAATTCAGAGTAATAATAGGAAAGATGATCCAAAATCTTGGAAACAGAATGGAGAAAATACAAGAAACGTTTAACAAGGATCTAGAAGAACTAAAGAGCAAGCAAACAGTGATGAACAACACAACAAATGAAATTAAAAACCTTCTAGAAGGAATCAATAGCAGAATAACTGAGGCAGAAGAATGGATAGTGACCTGGAAAATAAAATAGTGGAAATAACTACTGCAGAGCAGAATAAACAAAAAAGAATGAAAAGAATTGAGGACAGTCTCAGAGACCTCTGAGACAGCATTAAATGCACAAACATTCGAATTATACGGGTCCCTAGCCTGTGCTCTGCAACAAGAGAGGCCGCAATAGTGAGAGGCCAGTGCACCGCGATGAAGAGTGGTCCCCACTTGCCACAACTAAAGAAAGCCCTCGCACAGAAACGAAGACCCAACACAGCAAAAATAATAAATTAATAATCTCCTACCCTCAACATCTAAAAAAAAAAAAATCTTCCAACAAACAAAAGCCCAGGACCAGATGGCTTCCCAGACAATTCTACCAAACATTTAGAGAAGAGCTAGCATGTATCCTTCTCAAACTCTTCCAAAATACAGCAGAGGGAGGAACACTCCCAAACTCATTCTACGAGGCCACCATCACCCTGATACCAAAACTAGACAAAGATGTCACAAAGAAAGAAAACTACAGGCCAATATCACTGATGAACATAGATGCATAAATCCTCAATAAAATACTAGCAAACAGAATCCAACAGCACATGAAAAGGATCATACACCATTGTCAAGTGGGGTTTATCCCAGGAGTGCAAGATTCTTCACTATATGCAAATCAATCAATGTAATAAATCATATTAACAAATTGAAGGAGAAAAACCATATGATCATCTCAATAGATGCAGAAAAAGCTTTCCACAAAATTCAGCACCCATTTATGATACAAACCCTCCAGATATTAGGCATAGAGGGAACTTTCCTCAACATAATAAAGGCCATATATGACAAGCCCACAGCAAACATCATCCTCAATGGTGAAAAACTGAAACCATTTCCACTAAGATCAGAAACAAGACAAGGTTGCCCACTCTCACCATTATTATTCAACATAGTTTTGGTAGTTTTAGCCACAGCAATTAGAGAAGAAAAAGAAATAAAAGGAATACAAATTGGAAAAGAAGAGTAAAACTGTCACTGTTTGCAGATGACATGGTAACTATACATACAGAATCATAGAGATGCTACCAGAAAACGACCAGAGCTAATCAATGAATTTGGTAAAGTAGCAGGTTACAAAATTAATGCACAGAAATCTCTTGCATTCCTATACACTAATGATGAAAAATCTGAAAGAGAAATTAAGGAAACACTCCCATTTACCATTGCAACAAAAAGAATAAAATATTTAGGAATAAACCTACCTAAGGAGACAAAAGACCTGTATGCAGAAAACTATAAGACACTGATGAAAGAAAGTAAAGATGATATAAACAGATGGAGAGATATACCATGTTCTTAGAGTGGAAGAATCAGCATTGTGAAAATGACTACACTACCCAAAGCAATCTACAGATTCAGTGCCATCCCTATCAAACTACCAATGGCATTTTTCACAGAACTAGAACAAAAAATTTCACAATTTGTATGGAAACACAAAAGACCCCAAATAGCCAAAGCAAACTTGAGAAAGAAAAACAGAGCTGGAAGTTCAGGCTCCCGGACTTCACACTATACTACAAAATGACAGTAATCAAGACAGTATGGCACTGGCACAAAAACAGAAATATAGATCAACGGAACAGGACAGAAAGCTCAGAGATAAACCCAAACACATATGGTCACCTTACCTTTAATAAAGCAGGGAAGAATGTACAATGGAGAAAGGACAGCCTCTTCAATATGTGGTGCTGGGAAAACTGGACAGGTACATGTATAAGAATGAAATTAGAACACTCTCTAACACCATACACAAAAATAAACTTAAAATGGATTAAAGACCTAAATGTAAGGCCAGACACTATGAAACTGTTAGAGGAAAACATAGGCGGAACACTCTAAGACATAAATCACAGCAAGATCCTTTTTGACCCACCTCCTAGAGAAATGGAAATAAAAACAAAAATAAACAAATGGGACCTAATGAAACTTAAAAGCTTTTGCACAGCAAAGGAAAACATAAATGAGATGAAAAGACAACCCTAAGAATGGGAGAAAATATTTGCAAATGAAGCAACTGACAAAGGATTAATCTCCAAAATATACACGTAGCTCATGCAGGTCAATATCAGAAAAACAAACAACCCAATACAACAATGGGCAGAAGACCTAAATAGACAGTTCTCCAAAGAAGGTATACAGATTGCCAACAAACACATGAAAGGATGCTCAACATCACTAATCATTAGAGAAATGCAAGTCAAAACTACAATGAGGTATCACCTCACACCAGTCAGAATGGCCATCATCAAAAAATTTACAAACAATAGACACTGGAGAGGGTGTGGAGAAAAGGGAACACTCTTGCACTGTTGGTGGGAATGTAAATTGATACAGCCATACTGTTCTCTATGGAGAACAGTAAGGAGGCTCCTTAAAAAACTAAAAATAGGGCTTTCCTGGTGGCGCAGTGGTTGAGAGTCTTTCTGCCGATGCAGGGGACAGGGGTTTGTGCCCCAGTCCGGGAAGATCCCACGGGCCACAGAACCTGCACGTCCAGAGCCTGTGCTCCACAACGGGAGAGGCCACAACAGTGAGAGGCCCGCGTACCGCAAAAAAAAACAACAAAAAAACTAAAAATAGAACTACCATATGACCCAGCAATCCCACTACTGGGCATATTCCCTGAGAAAACCATAATTCAGAAAGAGTTATGTACCACAATGTTCATTGCAGCTCTATTTACAATAGCCAGGACATGGAAGCAATTTAAGTGTCCATCGACAGATGAATGGATAAAGAAGGTGTGGCACATATATACAATGGAATATTACTCAGTCATAAAAAGAAATGAAACTGAGTTATTTGTAGTGATGTGGATGGACCTAGAGACTGTCATATAGAGTGAATTAAGTCAGAAAGAGAAAAACAAATACCGTATGCTAACATATATATGTGGAATCTAACAAACAAACAAACAAAAATGATTCTGAAGAACATAGGGGCAGGACCAGAATAAAGGCGCAGAAGTAGAGAACGGACTTGAGGACACGGGGAGAGGGAAGGGTAAGCTCGGACAAAGTGAGAGAGGGGCATGGAAATATATACGTTACCAAATATAAAATAGCTAGCTAGTGGGAAGTAGCCGCATAGCACAGGGAGATCAGCTCAGTGCCTTGTGAACACCTAGGGCGGTGGGACAGGGATGGTGGGAGGGTAACGCAAGAAGGAGGAGATATGGGGATATATGTATATGTATAGCTGATTCACTTTTTTATAAAGCCGAAACTAACAGATCCTTGTAAAGCAATTATACTCCGATAAAATGTTAATAAAACAATTAAGAGAAATTCTCAATGAAAGCAAAACAAACAATTCCATTGTCATGCATAAAACATAAGTGTAAAGGAACTATTCACTCTTTGCCCTCCTCTTCTCTTCTTTGGGAAAAGAACCTGAACTAAGAGTCGAAGAGCCACCTATTTATTTCTAAACATTATCTTGGGAAATATTTATTCTATTATCTTGGCTACTTAATTTTTCCTTCTGTAATGAGAAATCACAATGGCTGCCTTGAAGCTTGTTGTTAAGAAGTAAATAAGTCAAGGCATATGAATGTGCTTTGCAAACCATCGAGTCCCAGATACACATGGGTGTACATGGAGGCAAACCACTGGTGTTTGAATCTGGCTGGGTTCCTGGCCCTATAACCCTGGCAGCCATGCAGACCTCTCCAAGTTTCGGGTTTCTCTCCTCTAGATGAGAATGCTCTGTGTGGTTTCTAAGGTCCTTCCTATTCTAGATTCTTCTCTCATTTCTAGACTCCATCACAGCTTCATATAAGCAGAATTTTTTTTTTCAGAATTTGCCGGTCTTACCTGTTGGATTCATGAGATCATTGTAATATATGTCGGATTTTAAGTCTTAAGATTTTTTTCCCACTGAGACAAAGATGAAAAAATGTTGAGTAGACACTTGCCTTAAAACTCCTCCCCCAAGTTTTTTTTCTTTGCTTTGATTTTTTTGCTTCATGAAGCTCATTTTTTGACGGAGCATATCTTCTGAGCTATAGTAAAATGAGTAAGTCATGGTTCTAGATTCTGATAAAGGTACTTGTTAATTAAGAAGAAATGTGCAGAATTTGAAGTAAAATCGTACTATATTAGAAATTGTAATATGCCTAAAAATAATTTAACTAATTTCATCATGTAAAAGAAAATTTCAGAGGAGTATTCCTTTTTCAAACAAAACTTAATCGGATTCAATAAGCAGAAAAATGGGCACAAAATGGTGTCAGTACATGAGAAACTAGATGTGTTGGCCTACGGCCGGGTGTAGGAATCAGGCAGGCTTTGTCTTTAGACTCTACTATCTAGAAACATTTTAGGAGAAGCTAGGTTGAACTGTGCACATATTTGAGTTTAGACTTTAAAAAACTCTCAGCTGGAGTTTCACCAGAAAAGGAGGAAAATAAAAATGTTCCTCACGTATACCGATGCCGCAGCAAGTGTTTCCCCACCTATTTTACTTGATAGCTTCCAATGACTGAAGAGATTTTATTATCAAGTAGTTGTTTGTCAGCAAGTGTGCCTCAAAATAATTTTTAAAATCTTTGTAGGAAAGCAGATTCTCCTTTTTTAGGTCCAGATGTTTTCTCAGGATGACATGGAGTCTGGCTAAATCCTCTATGTAGAGGTAAATCACGTTTTGTGCATGTTAATATCTCGTCATCTTCGTTGTCTATGTAAAAATAAATGAAAGTTACAGATAATTTTTGATAAAATGAATTATGCAACATCATTTATATTTGGCTTCGGGCATAAGGGAATATGGAGAACTCGGGCAAGGGTTGTGCACACGTGTGCATACACGCACACCCACAGAAACTCAAGCACTCTTCTCTGCCTCATCCTTATTCCTTTCTGAGATCAACCTATAATATCAATAACCCTCTACTGAAATAATATAAGATATCCCACCCCCAAAAATTCTGCCAGGGAAAACTTCTAATCAAGTGCTCCTGAAATGTTTACAAATCCCTTAAATCCAGCAATGATGGCATAATAAAGGGTATGTTGGGAAGAAAATGCCCATCCAAAGTAGAAAAACTACTGGTTAAAAATCACGATACATCAAACATGTATTTTCAAGGATAATTTCCATTTAACTCGTAGGTTTTTCCATAAAAATTGTAAAATATTTAAAGAGAGAAAACAGAACATTCAAATAATCTGTTTTAGTTTTTCCGTCTTTACAATCAAGGAGTTGGACTAGATGCTAAGTTTTTTTCAGCTCTAATATCCTATGATTTTTGTCAACACAAGATGTTAAAACGTGTTCCCCTCTTTCATTCAAATGGTTAGAACAAGTGGCATAAAATTGTGATGCCTGACAATATTACCCTTTTAATTTACAGATAACAAAGGCAAGTTTCAGAGAAGTAACATGACTACCCAATGGTGCCCATCCACTGGGGTATGAATCAATGTCCTGCTTCCAAATCTCCCTAATCATCAAATATTTTGCTTTGTTTCATTAAGGACTCAAGATTCCCTCCCCACCCTTGGAAATTCTGCTTTAGTAATTATGGGGTGAGGTCAGGATCTAATTTAAAAAACAATCTTCAATATTCTGACTCGTAATTCAAGTTAGGAACCACAGATCCACATCAGACTACCTGGAATGCAGTGAAGGAGAGGAGCAGCTATGTCACACAGCCCTTGGGCAGGCTCTCCAGTGTTACACAGCAGAATCTTCCTACCAGGTCCATCATTTTATGCCATAGGCTACCACCTCCCCAGTGTTTTCTCCCTTCTAGATGAAAAGCATATTATATGAGTGACATCATTTGATGTCCAGGTTACTTTTCTCTGATAGTCTTCCTATGGAAAAGGATATCCCTGAAAGAAACAAGAATTAAAAGACTGGATCTATAGCCTTTACTTATCATCTGCTCCAACCTCACCTTCTAGAAGTTTAATTCTGCTCAACTCCTGGAAGCTCTCCTATTGGTAAGTATGAATCTGTCCATCACCATGCAACAGTCTTGAGCCTTTAAGGCAGTCTGGGATTTGAAAATTAATTACTTTACCTCAAGTCATGGTATAATGAAGTGAATCTCTCTAAATTGTTAGAATGTATCACAAGGAGAAGGTTCTCTGAATACTTTTGCCATAAGAATTCCTTAACCTTTTTGCTAGTAAAGAAAAGCTTAAATAGAATTACTATCTAATAATGTAGCTGGTTTTACATAGAGACAATAGAGAGCAAAGTTGCTTCTAAGATCTTTCATGTAGAATTCCAAGCACCTCAACATTCATATTTCTGTCAGTTCTCAATATAGATATAATATGCTCACTGTTCATGAACTGTGGCCCCAAAAAAGTTTCTGCCCCTTATGCTGCCCCATGGATGCCAAAAATTAGTTTAAGGCTTTTTTAATGTAGTACACTATAAGAAATATAATTCAGTTCTCAATGAAATATCATTCCTGATTTTCTTTGTTAATAAAAAATTGAATTAGTCTCTTATCTACTAATTTTAGGGGAAAGGTTAGAAAAAGGAAAAAGTGAATAACTTACCTCTCAATATGTATGACTCCAAATAAAGTAGCTGAACAAAAATTTACTATAATTTTACCAAAGAGTAGAATTCAGCATAATTGAATTTCCTTTTATATCCTATTTAAGGTATTTTGTTACTGAAGTTGCCAAAATGAATTCATGGTTTAGTCACGCCGTTTATAAAGCAGTCTTAGGATGCTGGCTCTGAGGATCAAGTGTACAGGGAAAGCCGCAATAGACTGCTGAATGATATATCAAAGCTTTTGTGAACATTTTATGTTTGCTTTAGAAGGCTAATCTGTTTAAACCTGTGACACTTTTATTTATTTAAAAGAGTAAACAAGGAGATCAATGGTATTAGTCTATCTTTATATGGGTTAAGGAACTATGAGTTGTCTGTAGAAATCTACTAACGTTAGATATATGTATAATTAGTTTTGTATGTAGCTGGGACCAAGGAAGTGATTAGTTAATATAGGTACCTCAAGAGCCTTAAGTGAATACCTATTAAAAGGTATAAAAAATATAAATAATACTGTATATTTTTAAAAATTTTAAATAAACACAAAGAATATATAGGTATACATGTTATAATTTCAAAGTCAACACTAGCACATAAGTTTTTCTTATCTAAATACATACTGATACTTCCTATATCAACACATGCACCTACAAAACACTCGGCCATGCAAATAACCTTGCTTTCTGCCACTTGCAAGAAAGTTGGAATATACAATATAGTACATTGTTTCAACTTAAATCATATTGGCAAATTAATGAGGATGGCATTAAAAAATTCTGATCTAAAAAATCAAAATACAGGAGGATAATTGTTCCATAGATTAAAAACACTGAAGACTGATGGGAAGTTAAGATTTCAATTGTCCCAGTAATCTTGAAAGAGACAGAATTGGTTGTGAACACTCAGAATACTCTGTTTGGCAATTGGGACTTTTGTAATCCAGCAATCCAGGCCAGAGACTCAGACCATCGATGCTTCTGATCGCAGAGAAATGGGAAAGTTGTGGACAGTTCTCCGCAAGGCAGGGGGTGCCGATGGAGATCTGGATGCCCACCTGGATGGGAGACGGCGATTTGCTGGTCTAGCAGGTCGGGAAAATCCTTTTCCACGTGAGCATTTCACTGCCACGGATTCCTTAAGACACAAATGAAGACATTCATCTCACTATTCAGGCACCAACAATGAGCTTAATATATTATGGATCCCAACTATAGGATTAATGTATTGTATTACCGTGTTTACAAGCAAGAAAAAGCATTGAAAATTAAAGAAGCTATTCCTGGTCTTGAATGTTTTAATCAAAACAATTCACTTTTAATATGAATATGGCATTTGATAATCTTGTAGATCTCCACACTGACAAGTTTTAATACAACTGATTTCTGTTTAGAACTAACTATGAGTTAGTGTTATGTTAGAACTCAAAAGTTCATGTTAGATAAAATTGATATGATAGAACTAAAGATTTTTCTTGGTGGAGTGTTAGGATATTTTAGTGTTTTTTTTTAAAGATAATAATTTAAATAAGAATTAATTTATGTCCAGTTATTTTATGTCAAGTTGACACTTTTAGAAATCATAAGCAAAAGACACACAAACCACCAAATGATTTGTCTGGTGCTATCTTTTTTTTCCACTAAGAACCACTGTTACTATCTCTAAAAAGTTTCAAAATTATCATTAAAATACTTTAAAATATAACTTCATTCTATTTGCTAAGAAAGAGTTTCAATCTATCTTGGGTATCTTCCGAAGACTGAAAACTTTTCCCTTCTCTTCCCTTCGCTTTCTTTCATTTCTTCCTACTTCTCTTTCTTTTTATTTTAATGGAAGAAAAGCATTCTAGGACTCTTGCCATTAAGAAACAGTTAAAAAGCTTTCATGACACATTTTGTACTTTGATTCTTATTGACCTTCTTAACAAAGCCTGTGCTCTTTCACCTGAGACGGGCAGTAAGGACAACCTTTATTTCTATGAAAGTAACCTGCATTTGCTTTTTCTCTCCTTGGAGTCTTATTTTTGTAAACCTGTTCCTGGGGGGGAGGGATGGAGAACTACTCTTAACGATCGGCAGCAGAGGACCCTTCCCAAACCTCCTATCAGTACAAAAATGGGAGATATTTAGTAATATTTGTCCATGAGAATTTTGGCTGATTATTGTATATGTGCTTTCATTTCCCATCTGAAGCCACAGGACCTTACAGGTATTTATGGGCTTAACTAAAAAAAAAAAAAAAATAGAAAAGCAGGATTAATTATTTGTACTTCAGGCAAACAGGCAAAGTTTCTGATAAACTATATATAAACTGATACTTTTGTAGGGCTTGAAAGCCTCATAAAAATAATTTCTTACACAAGAAGGAGGCAACCTGCCTTGTTTAAAACAATGGTGCATATACATCGCACTATGTAAAACCAGGATTTTCAAAGCACTGGCTAATTATAACAGTATGTTTTATAAATTATGCATAAAATGTGCTGATGGATAGCTCTTCATTGTAAATACAAATCTCTTCTCTTCAACCTCTTTTTCTCCTCTAAAATTATACTCTTTTGCAAGCAAACTGGAATAAAGAAAGGATAACAGTTTATTTAAATACCCATTTTGGGGGGGGTGGGGCGGGCAATTTCCACACGAAGAATTTATACAAATAATAATGACCTTAAATTTTTTTACGCTATACTATCATTTTTCTTTGCATATACTGCCTTTTAGCTCCACAATAAGAGAACTGCATAAGGCACTATTTTAAATGATTTTTTTTTTCACCCAAACTCATATTCATGTGACTAATCCCGAGGAAGAACATGAATCAAATTCTGGGGACGACTGAACCAACCATAGCTAATAACCGAAAAGTGCAAGTTATTTATAAATACTTCCCATATACTTTTAAAAATATAAACACTTTAACAGGATAAGATTCTATAAATGAACAGATGCACATTCAGAATATTTTTTTTCAAGAAAGAAACACAGCAAACATTTGATCTTTTTGAGGTTCTTAAGAATTTAATTTATTAGATTGTGTTGTGCCATTTCAGAATTTAAATAAAAGTTATAATGTGCTAAACCCAGCCTTAAAAACTATGCTTTTAAAAGTTCATCTTGAGTTACAATTCTAAGGTTTATATTTATTCACAAATGAAGGGTCAAGGAACTAAGAAGATGTCAAAACATGTGCCTACATTCTATTTATATGAATGGGCAACTGACTGAACTCGGAGCCATTGCTAAATATGGATGCAGTTCTACCAAAATATGTTAAATTTCTTTCTCACCTCAGTAACCTTTTTCCGATCTGCTCCTTGCTTCACTTGTTGTGCTCCACACATAGCTGGCTTTTGCTGAAGCTCTTGTTCTATTTGGAGCGTTTTTAAATGCTGACTTAATGTGGCTCCACCACTGACATCAGAATTACATTTGGTCCAATTAGCCTGGAAGCATTTAGAATTTTGCAATGCGGACCCCGCTGATGTCTCATAGGTTTTCAGCAGCTTTTCCACCACACCATAATTTGACCTGGGATCAGCTGACCTTGGTCGGCCAGACAAATTACTTGGTCTCCAGTCATGTTCGTGGAGCATATGCCGGTAACTGCTAGGGCTTATGTGTTCCTGCATTTGTCTGGATAGGCCTGTTGTGGGTTTTTTGGTGGAATTATCATGGACATTTTCCCTGGGCACAGGCATGGGGGCACTGGTTTTCAGAATGTCAGAAACACTGTCACTTTCTGAGATGTTATCTGTGCAAGAAATTAAAGTATCACAGGGCTGAAGATCTTCAGATGGTTCTGAGTAGCTTTGACTTTGCTGTACTGCACGACAGTTTCTATTTGTTCTAAATACGATTCTGTTAAATTCATCAGTCTTTGCTGCCAGCTTTTCATTCCTAGTAGTCCTTTCAAAGCCACAACTGAAACTTCTCAGCGGGCTGCTGCTCTGTGTCACCAAGGAGCTACAGACATTGCTTACGTGAAGATCAGGATGAGACATAGCAGGGTGATCTGGAATCACCTTTTCATATTTTGGCTTATTGGGAATAGAGCAGGTTTTCTGAAACCACAGTGTAGAGGGGCTATTTTTTGCACCAATCCCAGTGTCACATGACCACGTGGTAAGTCCAACATTTTCATTACATGAAGGCTTTTTATCTATTTTGGTTTCTGGTGCCAAAGAAGAAAATTCGATACCATCTTTCAAAGTCTTCCTTTCATTTAGACACAGCGTAGGCATCTCGTCGTGCCTCCAGAGGAAATGAGGGTTGCAGTTCTTTTTGCCTTGACCTTCTTGGGCCACCCAGCCATTGTGGTCTGAACTTTCCTTCAAACTTTCATGGGCTTGTGCAGAACATGAGCTGGGAAAATTTCGAGATGTACTTCTTGGAGGAGGAACTGGTGGGGTTTCACTTCTTTGCAGATCAGTTTTATCAATTCCACCTTTTTTCTTAGAATTGTTTTGGAAAACATCAGTACAGCTCAGATTCTTTCTATTTTTCTTCTTCTCTTTTTCTAAACTGGTTGGAGTAATGCACTGGTTGTTGTTGATCGTGTGATCTCCATAAGGCATATTAGTTACAACTGGTGTTTCCTGGAGAAAAGAATCTGACTTCATCCTAGACAATTATAAAACATGGTATATTAGTTATGACTTTATTTATGATAAGCTCTTTTTTTTTTTTTTTTTTTTGCGGTACATGGGCCTCTCACTGTTGTGGCCTCTCCCATTGCGGAGCACAGGCTCCGGACGCGCAGGCTCAGCGGCCATGGCTCATGGGCCCAGCCGCTCCGCAGCATGTGGGATCTTCCCGGACCGGGGCACGAACCCGTGTCCCCTGCATCGGCAGGTGGACTCTCAACCACTGCGCCACCAAGGAAGCCCTACGATAAACTCTTAAAAGACACTGGGGCTAAAGCAATGGATTCTGTTATAGGAAAAGGAGTCACAACTTCCTTAAACATTATTTTTATATAAATCCTATAGTACAAAACTTCAAGTCCCTTTACTGCAGCATAAAGGCCACCTCTCAGTGTTGTATTCAACTCTATATACATAGTCTGACCCAAGCTACCTTTTTAACTGTGTCTCTCATTTTTTTCTATTACCTAAACTTCACCTACACTCAGACTCGACTGTGTGTAGTCTCTTGGGTGTCTGCTATTGGCGTTCCCACTTCTATAGGTTTTCTCTTGCCATTTCCTTATATCCACTTTGCCTACTGAATTCCTATTTATAACGTCTTCTGAGCTCAAACTCCTCCCCTTGAATTTGAAATAACATTCTAAGTAGTGTGACAGAAATCTGAATCAAAGCACAAACAGACATGAGCAATACCAAATGGAAGGTGTTATTTGGGCATAAAAGAAAAGTGATCATCTCTTTTTAAATTTTATGAGTAAAGGACATATAAGCAAAAGAGAGCTGCAGTACAAATAGTGTGGCTATTCAAGGAACAGTGAGTACTCTGGTGTGGATGGAATATAAAAAAGTGGGAAAGATGATGGCAAATAAAAGAGAAATATTAGGTCAAACTGTAATGACTTTGAATTACATACTAAGGATTTTAAGCTTTTCTCGAAAGGCAATAAGTGGCAGTGAGAACTTTATACCAGGTGTGGTTTGTTAAAAAAAATTGGCAAGTAAGAATTATTGAAACAAAAACCTAAATATTGCAAGAATGTGGGTTCACAAATTAACATTAATTAATCATATTGATACATATTTATATCTCTTCAACTTATATTACGAGATAGCTTACAATAAAGTGCAGACAAATACCCATTAGCAGAGAGTAGTAGGCAAAAGCTCAGTGGAAAAGTGGAAGGCAAAATTATGTAAAAAAACATGGTTGGGTAAGAAAATCTGTTGTAAGTCAGTACAAAAATTCTCTCTGAGCTTCCAAAAAGCTAAAGAAAAATAAGGGTCCACATTCCTATAGCTTCTAAGAGAAGTATACTGCCCCACTAGGAGATAAATGGTGATCCTAGAACAATCCATCTTTACTTAACTTGTAGAGAATTCCAATTTATTTTTCAATTTGGCTAAAACCTACCCTTACAGTTATAAGGGTGCTTCTGAACTGAAAGAGCATGTTTTACAGCACTATATAAATATGTATGTGTGTACATATTTATAATATGTTATTCTGAAAATTATGAATGCTTCCATTATATATATAATAAATGTAGAAAAATAAATGGCTCAAAATGTTTCAGTAGAACATCATTATATAATTAAAACACCATTGTTAAATTTGACATAGTTTAAAGATGTATTTAACTAAATTAACCCAGTATACTCTTCCACTGGCCAAATACTCAAAATAAAAAAGAACTCCATTGGAGTATACTTGTTAATTTATTATGGTTAGTATAACTTCACTAAACACCAAAAAAGTAAAGTACGCCTAAGAGTCAAACTACAAAGAGAACTAGAAGATTTGCTTTAAGAATTAGTGAACAGAGAAACATACAATTTAAGTTTTTATCTCCTAAGATAACATATTTTAACAGCATTATTAATTCTCACTAACAAAGTGTTAGATGCTAAAGGAAGTTTGGATTCATTAACTAAAAACAACATTCTTTTTGATTTTCCAACATAAAAATCATCATAGATGTACCAGCCTACCTTCTGTGGTTAGAACGCTTTCGAATTTCCTCTTGAAAGCTGCATAATTCTTCACTAACTTTGGCAAGTTCTTCAAGAGCCTTTATACATATAAGCAATAGCATGTTAGCCCTTTGAAATGTAAATATGTCTTTAGAAACAGTTCTAGGCCAATCCTGGCTTACTTACTGTGTTGAGGGCACCAGAGCATCTCTTGTTCTCTTCCTCAGAAGTCCTCAGGTCAGGCTGGGTCTCACATTCCTTTTGGTTGTCTGTGGCCATAGAATCCATTAACCCTACTTTTGATTTTTTGATTGTTTTTTGTTCCTTACACGTTTGATTTCTTTCACTGAGTAAGCTGTGCTCTGTTTTACCTTTTCTCCCCAGACCATCCCTGTGATTCATCCCTGTAAATTCACATTGTCTTGAATTGGGATAATTTGGAGAAGATTCCGTCATTTTGTCTTGAATGGCCTTTTCACGATCAAGATCAATAATCGCACGTTCACTCATGTTGATTTTCCTCCGAAGCTTTACTTCATGGCAGAGCTGTAAAGAAAACAAAGATAAAAATTTCCCCCTAATCCACTCTCTCAATATTTTTGATACTAAGCATACTGTTCTGAGTTCTCTTTGCCATATTACTATATACTACCCCATGGTATTAATGCTTATGCTTCCAAATAACATTTCTAAAGTCTGGATTAGCTGGAACAACTTTGAGGAACCATAAAGACTACTTTCAGTAGGTCAAAGCATGGATGGTAATTTCCATTCTTCTGAGTAGAAATCAACCCATTCAAAAATGAAACAAACCTGTGTTTATATATAGATATCATGATGATACAGAAGCACTGTTAACAAAATTGGAATGACTCGAATCAATTACTGGCAATGCTCTCTAACTGCTTTCAGAGAGAAGCAAGAGTTTAATTAACATTAAGGTCATATTTTAAAAATATATGATCCTATATGCCAACATTTAACTATCTAAATAGGTGACAATCTCATATAGTAACTCAGCTAATTCTGTCCCTAAGTAGACATTTTGCAATCAAAATATGTTACTTTTGGAAGTTACATTGTTGAGGGACAGGTAATTCTGAGACTTTTTTTTTTTTCGAAGGCTACATACATTCAAAAAATGTTTCCTGTCGTAATTAAAACAAATGTGACCCTGTCCTAGGTAATACAATAGAACTCTAAGGCGTTGATCATCTATTAGTCTATGCTAAAGTGGGCCCCAAATTAGTTCTTGAGAGTTCAGTTTAACCTGCAGGCTATTACTGGCTTTCTCTTCAGGCTTGTGTTCTGGGAAAGCTTGTCAAATTCCAAAGACATTCAGAGAACTATTAAAGCAAATGACTCTACGTTTTACAGTCACAACGTATATCTGCACTACATCTATTATTCAAAGAATAACAGAGAACTTCTGCTCCCAGATCCTTGTCCTGGCCGTGAGCCCCAGCCGAGCCCTAGCCACCCCCCGCCTCTGCAGGAGACCCTCCAGCACTAGCGGCCGAGTGGCTTATAGGGTCTTGGTGCTCCGGCCAGGTGTCAGGCCTGAGCCCCTGAGGTGGGAGAGCCGAGTTCAGGACATTGGTCCACCAGAGACCTCCCGGCTCCATGAAATACCGAACAGCGAAAGCTCTCCCAGAGATCTCCATCACAACACTAAGACCCAGCTCCACTCAACAACCAGCAAGATACTGTGCTGGACACTCCATTCCAAACAACTAGCAAGACAGGAACACAACCCCACCCATTAGCAGAGAGGCTGCCTAAAATCATACTAAGTCCACAGACACCCTAAAACACACCACCGGATGTGGTCCTGCCCACCAGAAAAACAAGATCCAGCATCATCCACCAAAACACAGGCACCAGTCGCCTCCACCAGGAAGCCTACACAACCCACTGAACCAAACTTACCCACTGGGGGGAGACACCAAAAACAACGCGAACTACGAACCTGCAGCCTGCGAAAAGGAGACTCTAAACACAATAAATTAAGCAAAATGAGAAGACAGAGAAATACACAGCAGATGAAGGAGCAAGGTAAAAACCCACCACATCAAACAAATGAAGAGGAAATAGGCAGTCTACCTGAAAAAGAATTCAGAGTAATAATAGTAAAGATGATCCAAAATCTTGGAAATAGAATGGAGAAAATACAAGAAACGTTTAACAAGGACCTAGAAGAACTAAAGACCAGACAAACAATGATGAACAACACAATAAATGAAATTAAAAATTCTCTGTAAGGAACCAATAGCAGAATAACTGAGGCAGAAGAATGGATAAGTGACCTGGAAGGTAAAATAGTGGAGATAACTACCACAGAGCAGAAAAAAGAAAAAAGAATGAAAAGAATTGAGGACAGTCTCAGAGACCTCTGAGACAACATTAAACACACCAACATGAGAATTGTAGGGGTCCCAGAAGGAGAAGAGAAAAAGAAAGGGACTGAGAAAATATTTGAAGAGATTATTTCCTATATTCCTTCCCTAATATAGGAAAGGAAATAGTCAAGTCCAGGAAGGGCAGAGAGTCCTATACAGGATAAATCCAAGGGGAAACATGCCAAGACACATATTAATCAAACTATCAAAAATTAAATACAAAGAAAAAATATTAAAAGCAGCAAGGGAAAAACAACAAAAAAAACACAAGGGAATCCCTGTAAGTTTAACAGGTAATCTTTCAGCAGAAAATCTGCAAGCCAGAAGGGAGTGGAAGGGCATATTTAAAGTGATGAAAGGGAAAAACCTACAAGATTACCCAGCAAGGATGTCATTCAGGTTCCACAGAGAAATAAAAACTTCTACAGACAAGCAAAAGCTAAGAGAATTCAGCACCACCAAACCCGCTTTACAACAAATACTAAAGGAACTTCTTTAGGCAGGAAACACAAGAGAAGGAAAAGACTTACAATAATAAACCCCAAACAATTAAGAAAATGGTAATAGGAACACACATATCGATAACTACCTTAAATGTAAATGGATTAAATGCTCCAACCAAAAGACATAGACTGGATGAATGGATATGAAAACAAGACCCGCATATATGCTGTTTACAAGAGACCCACTTTAGACCTAGGGACACATACAGACTGAAAGTGAGGGGATGGAAAAAGATATTCCATGTAAATGGAAATCAAAAGATAGCTAGAATGGCAATTCTCATATCAGACAAAATAGACTTTAAAATAAAGACTATTACAAGAGACAAAGAAGGACACTACAAAATGATCAAGGGATCAACCAAAGAATAAGATAGAGCAATTGTAAATATTTATGCATCCAAAATAGGAGCACCTCAGTACATAAGGTAATGCTAACAGCCATAAAAGGGGAAATTGACAGTAACACAATCATAAAAGGGCACTTTAACACTCCACTTTCACCAATGGACAGATCATCCAAAATGAAAGTAAATAAGGAAATACAAGCTTTAAATGATACATTAAACAAGATGGACTTAATTGATATTTATAGGACATTCCATCCAAAAACAACAGAATACACTTTCTTCTTAAGTGCTCGAGGAACATTGTCCAGGATAGATCATATCTTGGGTCACAAATCAAGCCTTGGTAAATTTAAGAAAATTGAAATAATACCAAGTATCTTTTCTGACAATGCTATGAGCCTAGATATCAATTATAGGAAAAAATTTGTAAAAAATACAAACACAGGGAGGCTAAACAATACACTACTAAATAACCAAGAGATCACTGAAGAAATCAAAGAGGAAATCAAAAAATACCTAGAAACAAATGACAATGAAAACATGACGAAGTTTATAGCAATACAATCCTACCTCAAGAAACAAGAGAAATCTCAAATAAACAACCTAACCTTACACCTAAAGCAATTAGAGAAAGAAGAACAAAATAACCCCAAAGTTAGCAGAAGGAAAGAAATCATAAAGATCAGATCAGAAATAGATGAAAAAGAAATGAAGGAAATGATAGAAAAGCTGGTTCTTTGAGAAGATAAACAAAATTGATAAACCATTAGCCAGGCTCATCAAGAAAAAAAGGGGAAGACTCAAATCACTAGAACTAGAAATGAAAAAGGAGAAGTAACAACTGACACTGCAGACATACGAAGGATCATGAGAGATTACTACAAGCAACTATATGGCAATAAAATGGACAACCTGGAAGAAATGGGCAAATTCTTAGAAAAGCACAACCTTCCGTGACTGAACCAGGAAGAAATAGAAAATATAAACAGACCAATCACAAGCACTGAAATTGAAACTGTGATCAAAAATCTTCCAACAAACAAAAGCTCAGGATCAGATGGCTTCACAGGTGAATTCTATCAAACATCTAGAGAAGAGCTAGCACCTATCCTTCTGAAACTCTTCCAAAATATGGCAGAGGGAGGAACACTCCCAAACTCATTCTACGAGGCCACCATCACCCTGATACCAAAATCAGACAAAGATATCACAAAGAAAGGAAACTACAAGTCAATATCACTGATGAACAGAGATGCAAAAATCCTCAACAAAATACTAGCAAACAAAATCCAACAGCAGGTTAAAAGGAACATATGGGGCTTCCCTGGTGGCACAGTGGTTGAGAGTCCGCCTGCCGATGCAGGAGACACGGGTTCATGCCCCGGTCCAAGAAGATCCCATATGCCGTGGACGGGCTGGGCCTGTGAGCCATGGCCATTGAGCCTGCGCGTCCGGAGCCTGTGCTCTGCGATGGGAGAGGCCACAACAGTGAGAGGTCCACGTACCCCCCCCCAAAAAAAAAGGGAACATACACCATGATCAAGTGGGGTTTATCCCAGGAATGCAAGGATTCTTCAATATATGCAAATCAATCAATGTGATACACCATATTAACAAATTGAAGAATAAAAATCATATGATCATCTCAATAGATGTAGAAAAAGCTTTTGACAAAATTCATCATCCATTTTGATAAAAACCCTCCAGAAAGTAGGCATAGAGGGAACTTACCTCAACATAATAAAGGCCATATATGACAAACCCACAGTCAACATTGTTCTCAATGGTGAAAAACTGAAACCATTTCCACTAAGATCAGGAACAAAACAAGGTTGCCCACTCTCACCACTGTTATTCAACATAGTTTTGGAACTTTTAGCCACAGCAATCAGAGAAGAAAAAAAACAAAAGGAATCCAAATTGGAAAAGAAGAGTAAAACTGTCACTGTTTGCAGATGACATGATACTATACATAGGGAATCCTAAAGATGCTACCAGAAAACTATCAGAGCTAATCAATGAATTTGGTAGTGTAGCAGGATACAAAATTAATGCACAGAAATCTCTTGCATTCCTATACACTAATGATGAAAAATCTGAAAGAGAAATTAAGGAAACACTCCCATTTACCATTGCAACAAAAAGAATAAAATACCTAGAAATAAACCGACGTAAGGAGACAAAAGACCAGAATGCAGAAAACTATAAGACACTGATGAAAGAAATTAAAGATGATGCAAACAGATGGAGAGATATACCATGTACTTGCATTGGAACAATCAACATTGTGAAAATGACTATACTACCCAAAGCAATCTACAGATTCCATGCAGTCAAACTACTCTCAAACTGCCAATGGCATTTTTCACAGAACTAGAACAAAAAATTTCACAATTTGTATGGAAACACAAAAGACCCCGAATAGCCAAAGCAATCTTGAGAAAGAAAAACTGATGGTGGAGGAATCAGGCTCCGGGACTTCACACTATACTACAAAGCTACAGTAATCAAGACAGTATGGCACTGGCACAAAAACAAAAATATAGATCAACGGAACAGGATAGAAAGCCCAGAGATAAAACCATGCACATATGGTCACCTTATCTTTGATAAAGGAAGCAAGAATGTACAATGGAGAAAAGACAGCCTCTTCAATAAGTGGTGCTGGGAAAACTGGACAGGTACATGTATAAGAATGAAATTAGAACACTCCCTAACACCATACACAAAAATAAACTCAAAATGGATTAAAGACCTAAATGTAAGGCCAGACACTATAAAACTGTTAGAGGAAAACATAGGCAGAACACTCTATGACATAAATCAAAAGCAATATCCTTTTTGACCCACCTCCTAGAGAAATGGAAATAAAAACAAAAATAAACAAATGGGACCTAATGAAACTTAAAAGCTTTTGCACAGCAAAGGAAACCATAAAAGATACGAGAAGACAACCTTCAGAATGGGAGAAAATATTTACAAACAAAGCAACTTCATATATACATTACCAAACGTAAAATAGATAGCTAGTGGGAAGCAGCCGCATAGCACAGGGAGATCAGCTCAGTGCTTTGTGTCCACCTAGAGGGGTGGGATAGGGAAGGTGGGAGGGAGACACAAGAGGGAGGAAATATGGGGATATATGTATACGTATAGCTGATTCACTTTGTTATACAGGAGAAACTAACACACCATTGTGAAGCAATTATACTCCAATAAAGATGTTAAAGGAGAAAAAAAGAATAACAGATTCACTGCTGCTCAATACTTACCCAAATCTCAGATGAGTGAAGCACTATAACATAGTTAATGCCTGAAGGATATGCCGTGCATTTATGCCCTAAATACTTACAAATCTGTAGTTGGATGAAGTCAGGATAGCATCAAATTGCAGCCATGAATCAACTGTTTTGGCCCCTGTAAAATTATCTGTACTGAACAGTTGTGGCCATTATAATTTTGGCTGAATTTGAGGGACATTATAAGAAGCAACCCTCAAAACACCATGCTAAATCTAAGGATGCTATTGGTAGCTCTGTCCTCTTTTAGAGGAGTCATGGGTGGAAACAAAATTGCTTTAGTTGCAAAATCGGGACGAAAGTGCTATTTCTGGGAAATAGGTTTGCTTTTGTTTTCTGAATACTGAGAAATATGCATTTGATCATTTTTAGTTACTAGAAAGACAGATTTGCTGCACGCATTTCACAAAGGATCCTTCCTCTTGTCTTCATCTCATCTTTCTCTTCTAGTTTTGGAATACTTTACCTTACATATAATTTTATTTGACATCCTAAATTCTCTTGGGGACTTAGGTGAAGTATGAATAAACAAATATCATTATATTAATGATGGAAAACCATTTATTTTGTAAAAGGAAATCTGTGTTACTTGGTACCTAGCTGTTTTCAATGGTTATCTGATCAAAGGAGACAATCAGGAAAGATGGCAATGTGATAAAAAAAAATTGCCAGGCATCTATTAACTCTATTAAGGGTATCTATCTGGATTAGTTTAGGTTTCAAAGATCCAAGTACGTACATCTTCATTTTGTAATAGCAAATGCAATGACTGTGGATAGTCGCTGAACAAAGAATCATTAGCATCTTAATACCCAGCACTGATCCTCTCACTAATGACATTTTTACTTGGAATCACAGAAGTTATATGCATGCACCGGGAAATGTATAATGTTCTAATATGTGGCTTAATAAGTTGTTTCTGATTTAATACACAGAGCTTAGTGATAAATAAGAAAGAAATACAGTCTATTATGCTTGTGGCATGTTACATTTTTTTCCAAGTGTTGATTTTTAATTTTAGTTAAAAATATTGTCTTGATTTTCTGTGACACGTGAGGACAATTTCCTCCTGTTCTCTACTCCCAGCTTTGTAGCCTCGAAGAAGTTACATTCTTACAGGTACAAATCTGGGAGTGGGAAAAATACATACATACTATGCCATTTTATATAAGAAACTTGAAAGCATCCATGAATTTTGGTATCTACAGGGGCTCCTGGAACCAATCTCCCAAGTATACTGAGGGACAACTATATTAGTATGATAAGGGAAGCACAATGCTAGTATTCAGGTATTGAACAGAACCATCTCTGAGTGGGTAGTTTGGGTAAGCACATTATCTAAACATATTCCCAGGTATGGTGTTGTATACTGCAGGCAGAATGACATAAATAGCAGCACAGCTACTATCCAAGATAAAGAAAAAATATTCCAGCCCTTCTGTCAGTATTTCTATGGACTATCATCTATGTTTAACGCCTGCTAATTGATAAGGTTAATATTTTCCATAGATGGAATCTACAGAGCTGTCAGAATAATTATTTGACAATAACAAATTTAACCAGACAGCAGAATATCTTAGCTACATGGCTTAAACAACTGGCTAGACTAATCCTGACTCCCTTAATTATTTTGGTTGGATGCTAGAATTATCTGAGATTGCTACTAACTGGACCTTCCAAACCTTTGGAAGCCAATGAGTTCAGGTTTTGAATTGGAGTTGTGGATTTTGATTTGACCTAGCCATCTCCCTGTTGATCCAATCTGAGCCTCTGGGTGGAGAAGTTAAGAGAGCAAGCAAAACGCATTTTCCAAACTATAGAAGGATGAGAAGTAAATTCTCCTTTCAATCTGTAATCATCTGCTACATGCCTGCCTTCTCAGCTCTATTTTAGAATAGTCACATGGCTATTCTTTTTTATTTTTCCTTTTAGCATGCCAATTTGTATTTTATTTATAACCAATTATAGGGCTGTTAATAAGAAAAATATTTGCACTATAAACACATAAAGCACCAGCTTTGATTGTCTGTGAATAAAGGCCAAGGAGTCTGTTAAAATAACTGCCTTGGCAATGTGCACAAAACCATATAAGTCAACAGGAGGGAATGTTACAAGAAAGCAAGATAAGTATAAATAATTTTCAGTTGGAACAAGCTTGAATATACATCAATGCAGATACTTAAAGGAAATATTCTGGGCCAAACAGCGTGAAGGAATAAAATTATTATTTGTATCAGAGTCTCGGCATGTCATTTTTTATAAATTCTTTCCAAATAAATATGCCAATAAATGTGCCACACCTTGCCAGGATAAATACCATGTCCACCTCCATTTTCTTTTTGATATATGATGCTCGTTTTGATTATACTGAATTATCTAATACATAACTGCCTTTAGTAGACATTATTCATAAGTCATCTCTGAAAAGATCTGTGTTTTAATGCCCAGTTATAATTTTACTAAAATATGTTCCACCAATTATGTTTTACTTCTGTTTTCATCCTGGGCCCGGAATTTGAAAACGTATGCAAAATACATCCCTCACTTTTGATACCACAGCACTCTAGTCAGAAAATAATAAATTGATACACTTCAGAAAGACACTTCAAGTTCTAATTTGCATGCAAAGCTATAAATTAGCATAGTCTAACAGTGGGTTAGGTTATGCTATTTTTGGTCTAGTAAATACCACTGAGACATGCATCTTTTAGGTGGAATTGGAAAGTAAAATTAGTTTCCAATACAAAACAAACCAACAGAATTTTCATTCTGAGTTTTAAGTTTCCAGTGCATTCAAAACAAATCAACCTGTACCTCTTCTATCTTCTTCTGCATGATCTTCCATTGACTTTCCCATTCCTTTCTTTCATTGTCAAACTGGTCCAGTAATTCCATCTTTTCCTTGCGCCAGTTAGTCTCTGTGTTCTCCCACTGCTTATGTAGGTCCATGGCAACCGTGTGAGTGTTAGTGAAGGGGTGTTTCTGCCCGTCTCTGCCTTCTCTTAACTGTTTCTTGGAAGCTTGGAGTTGTTTTATTTGAAGCAGTCTCACTTGCCTTTAAAACAAAGCCTAATATAAACATAACAAGAGAGAGTTCCAAATCCACGTGCTTTCTGGAAACATTTTATCAGTTTGTCAAGAGCCGTTGACATAAACAAACTTTAGGAAAATTGGACTCAAAAGAAGAGATGACAAAAATATCTGCCTAAGGAGAAACTAACACAGTCAAAGAAAAAAGCATGATCCAAACTTTTTTTCTTCCCCTTTCTGAGACCAGACAGTAAAATTACAGTGGACAGGACAGTTAAATGCATGTGTGAGATATTAAGTATTCCTTTAACTCACCACCTAATCTAAACATAGAACTTTTCATGAATATCTAAGAGTGGAAGTATGAAATTCAACTATTTAGTCACATCTACACAACTGTGGTAGATTCTGCTGCAATGGAATTACTCCTTCTGTTCTGATGCAACCAGATTATACATTTCTGTGACTTAAAGTCCTGAGGCGGTTTTGGGCTACAATCTCAATTTTACACTCATAGAGTTCAAGCTTGTGGCAAACGTGATTACTGTATCAATAAGACCCCAATGTTGGTAGTAAGTCTGGGGCTGACGTATCAGCAAGAAACCAAACTAAAGCATAAAAAGATATTGCCATTATTTTATTTCATCAAGTAAAATGTAAAAGCAGCAAAATTATCCTGAAAGCCATATGTTAACATTTATCCGTGCTCTTTTTTCCTTCTAATAGACTATATATCAGAACCTATCTTCTGATACTGAATACAGAGAAATGAAAAAAAAAATGTTTTCATCAGTTTACAGGGAAATTCTTGATCATATTAAGGAGTGACTGAAATAATTAGATTTCTAGCATTTAGGGCATGTGTTCATTCAGGATCTGAAGATGCACTTTAAAATACCTGATTGGTAACTCTGTTACAAATCACCTAAAATTTCTGAGATTTATTTATATTAAAATGGGGGGTATCCACAGGGTTATTACGAAGATTAAATGACATATGGACTGCAAATTGGTTTGAGAAATATAAAATTTCCCCTATTTTTTGCTTTAAAAAATCTTGTGCTGACATCCACTGAAAATATTTTTATTACTAAAGTCAGATACATTTTTTAATGGGTAGAAAAGCACATTTAAAATGTTTGAATCTCCTTCTAAGATAATCACGCCTATAAGAAGTCTTAACTCTTTAGCTTTTAAAAAGCTGAAGAGTTGGTCAAAAAAAAGCCAATTTGGCCATGACCAAAATGCCTTAACTTACCAGGTGGTAGCTGATGCTAATTTTGAGCAAAGTTCTCGAGACTCAGTAGCTGCCTGGGTTCTGGCATTGTCTAACGAAGCCCACATAACCAGGAAGCAAGCCCCATTCTGCAGTCATAGAAGACGGCCGCATATTTTATATCCCAAATATAAGATAAACACTGAAGACTTTCAAGTTTTGTCAGACTGCTCTGAACATGCATATCCAAGTGGTAAACTGTTCCAAGCATGTATTTTTGAGTTGCAATCTATTAATGAATTATAATAGACTAACAAGGATTTTAAAATGTCAGTGCTATATGCAGGGCTCCACCCTCAAAAACAGCCTAATAATATTGGGATCTATATGGTTACTCTTCTCTCAAAAATTTTGCTACAGATACTTTGATCATCCTTACCTATTTCTTTGGCACTCACAAAACTATGACTAATTCAGCCAAGAAAAACAAGTAATGTCAGATTTAGCCATTAAAAACACTATCACGTCTCATTTTATCCACTCAGCCATGTCTTTTTTCTAATCTCACTTTCCATCCTCTTTGTCACCCTTCCTTCCTTTTGCTACCCTCCAATCCTGTGAGACAGTGACCACAAGTACCTGCCAAAGCAAATGCAAGTTGCCCCAAAATAAAGGTGTCGATGGAGACATAACAAAATGAAGATAGTAAAGAATGTACAGAATTTTGTATTTTGGTGAATCTGTTATTGATCTTGATTACCTATTAATTTCTAGGTTCATCTAATAAGTATTTGCAGGAAATGCAGACGGCGCTAATTTTCAGAGACTGCAGACTGCTTTAAACTATATGTAATTAACTGTGAGCTGAAACTATCTTGCTGACTAGCAGGTATTTAACATTGAAACTTCTTAGGAAGAGTGAAGTGGTTTAAGACATCAAGAGGTAGTTGCAGATTTAACCAAAGGTGTTACAGAAAGAGAGCAGACTAATTTCAAGCTACCTGGAGAAGAGGTGCTATGATACTCCATGTTTCATTCTGTCTTTAAACACTGTAAATGTTCAGAAATCATCATGAAGTTTCTCCTACAATTATGTAGCAAAATGGCTCCAATTTTTCTTTTTATTTCTAACTCTTCTTGAACCACTTCCAGGTCAGGGTGAAAGGGCACCAGACCCTTTTCATTTTTACCTACCTGAAGGAGATCATCCAGGAAAACCCTCAATCAGGCTTGCTCCTGGTAACAGGACTATACATGAACCCAGATAATGTTCCCGAAGCAGACAGAATCCTGCACTTAATTGCAAAGAGCCAAATTCATCACTTAATACGAAGAAGGGCCAATCTACAGGGCTTCCCCTTTCCAGGACCAGAGCAATATCTAGTGCCTTAAAATGTAATGGTTATGGATAAAAAACAAGCCTTGGAAAGAAAATTCCTATAGGGCAATATCTGTGCCAATTTCTGTGGGAGGGTTTATTTCGCCTTTCTAGTATCTATGACTTGTCATAAATGTCAAATGTAATATGGCTGAATATATTGCTTTCTCTAAAAATAAAGTGGGGTCCATAGAGTTTTGGGAGAATTAAATGTGCACGAAAGAGAATGCTTAATCAAAGCGACTAACACTGTTTTGGATCATAATGGATGCTCAGTAAATGCCTGTTTGGTTTCTTCCTTCTGTCCTTGTCTCCCTCCCGTTTTGTGTTCCCCCTACCCTCCTTCCTTTTATTTTGTGTTCCCCCTACCCTCCTTCCTTTTATTTATCTTCCTCTAGAATAAAACTGATTTTGATTTCATTAGAAAATTCACAGAAGCAAGTGTAATTGTGTGAACTCATATTTTTAACAGTTTTCCTTTGCCCTCAGTATTTTTCAAATATTTTAAGAATACAAGGCAGGTTAAATATTTAGGAAATGTTTTTATTGTTAGCAAAAATTTGGATAGACAAATCTTATATAAAACTGCTTTTGTTATAATTCTCCCTAAATGTGAAAAAAAATCCAACTAATAGAGCAATCTTGTAGGGACATAACGTTCTGTAATGAAAAGTTATGGGGTAAAATGGCTCAGCCGATTCAAAAACTCAATTTCAGTGCTTTCTGCTGAGGCAAATATAAAAGTTCTCTTTGTTCCTAGTTGTCACTTGTTTTCGCCCACAGATATTGGTATCTCTGTGGGAGATAAGGAAGAATTTCTGCAATCTGCACCCTTCACTCTCCATTTCATTTCACTCCCTCCAGAATTTCATTCAGAATAAAATTTGATTAGAGCAAATATAAAAGGACAGAGGGAGCTGCACTACTTAGTCATGCACACGTTCTTCCCCCAACAACTCTAAGTGAGCATTACATAATCCATCTTAACCTACTTCCCCCTCCCCAAGGCCAGAAGCCAGAATTGTAGAGGGTTGTGAGTGGGTTGCATAAGTATGGTGATGGGAGGAAAATAGTTCTGCTAACCTTCCGGCCCTACTAGGAAGCAAAATTTAAGATCAACACAGGAGTTTCACAATAAATCATTTCTACTTCCCATGTTAGCCTCAAGTAGGTCATGGTAACACTTCTTTGTCTGAGGGGTGCTCCCTTCTTACTACACCTTGGTTGTTACCATTTCAACCTTCATCTCCCCCATTGAAAACTGGACTTTAGCCAAACAAATGAAACAGAGTTAGGGGAGTTGACTCCATTGCAACTTCTCTCTTCTGAGAGTTTTGTTCAGAGTGTTTGTTTCTTGCTCTCTGCTTTCCTTTTTATAAACATACTGCTTTTCATATAATTGAAAAATTTTCACTTGTAGGAGGTTACATATTCCAATAGGAATGCCACACACAGTAGGTACTGCCAATCTCACAATTCCTAGAACCATCATTTGCCTTGGAGATGCTTTGCTTCCTCTTAACTTTGAAGAATTAGGAATTCCCAGGTCTATACCCATCAAAGTTATGCACCATTTGCCTCCAAGATTCTCTAGCCCTTTCTCTAGGCTATTATGAATCACTTGCATCATTTCAACTGATTATAAGACCTTATTCCTCCCCTACTGTTCACTGGCGAATGCATTTTTGCAAAGAAAACTATGACTTGATTTTGTTACAAAGCAAAAGGGAATTTTGAGAAATTGCTATTTCTTGCTACTTCAGCATCGTTCCTCATGTTCCAATAAGGTCAAAGGAATACTACCACATGCAATTCTGAAGAAATCAATTTTGCCTTTTCATTTTATTATCTTCTCCTTGTTTTCTCTCCAGTTATATATTCAAACTAGAAAATATCCAACATACAGGGGCACCGATTTTACTTCTCTTAGCTCATAAAAGCTTTGAAAGACGCATTTGGCTTGGATAAACAAACACCTAAACTTAACCAGCTTAAACAGTAGAAGCTGTAGTGGTAAGGTTCCCTCCTAATTGCAGATTAACCCATTATGAATGGCATGCACTTCAACTCAAATCACAGAAACACTTATCATGCAGTAAGCAAACCGTCAACTTGGATGAAATTTCACTGACTTATTTTTCACTGCAATTTTCAAATACCAGCAATTTCAAGGGTTGTGAACTTTACTTTGCAAATGTTAAAAAGTCTTCATCCTAATGAAAATAGTGTTCTAAAAAATAAATTTAGTGAAATCTTATGGTAGGGAAAGTGGTGTTCAAAGTACTGGGAAGCAGTGTTTCAAAAACAGTCTCAGAGAGCATATGGTACCATCAGTCCGGAGTCAGGAAATCCACTCACAGCAGCTAGACCTTCTCTTCCCTGGGAGTCAGTAAAATCCGTTACACACCCTGCCCCACTGTTTTTAAGCCAAGACACAGACACTGAATCAGGCAGATGTTGAAATCACCCTCTACTTAAACAAGTATCTACAGTTTCAAATATGTCAACAGCGGCCCCTCTATATTTTGCCACAATTAGTCACTCGCTTTCAAACTGCCAGAAAGAAACATACCTTTTTGCTTTGGGGAGAAATCCTATGGATGTCCGACCACTTGTCAATCTAGCAATGGGAGGACAGCCGGTTGTTTTAAAAGAGAAAAGTCTCAGCACGGTGACTCTTGCTTCTTTGCACAAAATGGGGATGCAAAATGAGTCCAACCATTCAACAAAGAGATACTGACAAGTCCCTTTGAAACCTCCACCATCTCACAGATCAAAAAGCTGCTCAGCTAATGTCACAGCAGCAGCTGAGGCTACTGTGACGTCAGTTTCTCGGAGGCAGCCTTCAAGCCATCTCTTCCAACCAGAGCTCTGTAACTTTAGAGCAGCTCCCACTCTGGGTAAACAACTCCAGGTCCAGGACATTTTTAACTTTTATAAGGGAGCCCAGTATTTCCAAACTTGCCAAAAGGGCCGGTGTTAATATCACACAATGACAATGGCCAATTTTACATTCCATTTATTTGGAAAAGTTAACTCCTTTTTTACAGGCAAGAATCATCTCTTTGCCTACCTCTCTCTTTCCCCTTTTCAAAATGTACTTTGCGGTGCCTTTGGAAGTTGGTCTCTGGATGTGGCAGAATATGTGCAGAAATTTTATGTATATAATCGCAAAAGATTTGTGAAAAGGTATCAAACTTCTGTCTTGAAATAAAGTAGAAATGGCATATATGAAGACCAGCCTTCTAGTTCTTTGTGATTCTGTGGCAGCTTGCTGCTTGTATCTATAGTGATGGTGATGTCTTTCTGCTAGTGGAAATCAGAGCCCATGGGAAAGGATGATACTTATTGTGGTAAGGAAAAAACCAATGAGATACCCATGTACTTGTTTTCAATGAAGGTGTGCTGCAACCTAATTCAGCAAATAAGCTACATAAAATTTTAAATAATAAGGGCTCATCCTCAAGTCTAAAGTCTGTGTGGTCATTAAAGCATTTAATAATCCCTGTCACATTATTTTTGCCTGCTTCCAGATTCCAGATAAATATTTCATGGGGAGTTAAAAAGTTTACTAAGAATAACCTGCTCATAGTAGGACTTTAGTACATGTAGGACAATTGAATGAAATCATACTCTGTGTTTTGAAAGCCTGGCATCAAAAGCAAAAAAAAAAAAAAATCTCAAAAGCAATAACAACAATAATAGAGTAATAACGGTGATGACTCATGGAGAGACAGCTCTCTGCAAGGCTCTGTGCTAAGTACTTCTAATATCTAATGTATCTTTACCTTAGCTCACTCTCACAGAAAATGTGTCTGTAGATATTAACCCAAGTTTACTGATAAAACCAAGGTTCAAGGAGGCAGAGTATCTTGCCAAAATTCACAGAAACTGACCACGCAGAGAAGTAGGTCTTGGAACCGGTTTCTCTAACTGAAGACCCTGGAATTTTGTCACAGAGATATTGGTTTCAAATTACTGCCACTACTTATCAGTGTGAACTTCGAGTTTGTTACTTCTGTAAGGGGATAATTATATTTACTTTGTAAGGATGTTGTAAGAGTATGAGGGGGTACTTACAGTGCCAGGCACTTAAGAAATGTTAGTTCATTCTGCCTTTGCCCTTATCAGGACACTCCGGACCTCTCTTCCGCTCCAGACCTCTTAATTTCCATGTGTCATTGGTAAATCAAATTAAGACTGTTTTCTACACCCCATCAGAACTTCAGATAATCTGTAGCTAATTACAGGAGGAATTACGCTGTGCTATCCTCTATACCATCCCTCAATAGTACCTGTTTCAATGCCCTTTTTCATGGATGTCCCAGGAATTAGTTATTGCAGGTGCTTCATCTGCTTCTTGTCATGGTAAAGTTGACCTCAAATTATATCAAAAATAGAATAAAAAACTAGGCACAAAAAACCTTGACAGAATTTCTCCCAAGTCTACCATTAACTGTAGTTACCAACCCTTTCTGTTGAATAAGTTTTATGTATATTAGCTAAAATTTCCATGCTATATTTCATACCCCAGAGAAATAAAGCAATGCAATTAGATGACTGCATACAAAGGCAATAAATACTCAGCTCAGGTATTTCTGAACCTTTCCACTAAAAACTTCTAAGAAAGCCTTGTTTTAAAAAGTTCCTGCTGTTATGTACATAAAACGAATGGATTTTGAAAACAGATGCTGGTATACCCAGCCCTATAGTGATATTCAGACATCTTGAAGCGCCTGACATTTTCAAGCAGGTGTCAAATGGCTGAAAGCCTTATGGAAAAAAATGCAATTTGTTGCACAATCCAGGTCACTGTTAATCCATTTAAACCTTCAAATACGAAAGTGACTCAAATTATTGCTCTATATATTAGAGAGAATTTGGAGGAATCATTCATATCTGATGTCATACTAATCCTATTTCAGTGAATAACAAATATGTAAAGAAATGCATGTAACAATTCTTAATGCAAAGTAAATGTAGAAACACGAGCTGCTATCAAGAAACAAAAAAAGAAAATCCTGGAAAGGGTTTGAAAAGATCTATATAAATGATGTTATTAAGCCACAAACTAAAACATTTTGGAAAGGGGGAAAGAGCAATGAGTGCATAAATGTCACTAGCAGGTGTTTCCAGACTTACAGAATTTTAGAGCCAGAAAGAACCCCTGAAATCATCTAGCCACGCTTCTAATTTTACAGCTGAGGAAAGAGGCCCTGATGTTAAGCCATTTGCTCAAGGTCACAAAGGCACTAACTAGCAATGCCAGGAATAGAATCCAGGTCTTCTAATTCCTGGAGGAGTGCCTTAAAGTTTAAAATTCCAAGGAGCTCAAGGAAGGGAATAGAACCCAGGGATAAGAGTTTGAGGCGTGAGACATTTATTTCTGGCTCTATTAAATCTTAAATTCAGTTCTCTTCTAAGTCCTAAATGAGGGAGCTAATACTTCATCTTCCAAGTATAACACAGGAGTCATATAACAGAGTATTTATCTTCATGGCCATTTATTTAAAGAGGTTTGTATCCTTCAATGATGTAACTCCTCGGTCAGAATACGAAGACAAAAGAATTTTAAATTAGTGATGGAAGAAAATCTAGGGGTAAATGCACCAACTTTGCCTTTAGTATCCCTCTGCACATTTAATTTACAGTTTTCTGTCTGAAGGATGCTCTTGAAGCACCACGAAGCAGTTATTTATTTAATCTCTTTACACTGGGTGGCTTCTGATTTCTTGCTTGTATAGTTTTTCAGCCCCTTCTTCTTTTACTCTTTAAACATATTTACCAGTTAAAGGGGTATTGTATTTCTATTTTCATTGTAAACGATACGGAAAAAATTGGAAAAGAGATTACTTTGAAAAACGGAACTCATTCTTATAGCATATTATAATTTAGAAGGTAGGGGACTTCGCTGGTGGCGCAGTGGTTAAGAATCGCCTGCCACTGCAGGGGACACGGGTTTGATCCCTGGTCCGGGAAGATCCCACATGCCGCGGAGCAGCTAAGTCCGTGTGCCACAACTACTACTATGCCCACGCGTTCCAGGGCCCGCGCTCTGCAACGAGAAGCCACTGCAGAGAAGCCCGCGCACCGCAACAAAAGGTAGCCCCTGCTCGCTGCAACTAGAGAAAGCCCGTGCTGCAACTAGAGAAAGCCCGTGCAGCAACGAAGACCCAACGCAGCCAAAAAAAAGAAGCTATTACATGTGGCATTTACAATTTTCAAAGCGCTTCACGATACATCTCAGTTGTTTAGCAGAACTCTCTTGAACATGAAACGATCTTCCATTCTTAGGGAGAGGTCTTGGGCATTCCAATTAACATTCCACTTAACAAATATTTGTGAGCACCAGCTCTGGGCCAGCTGTAGTGTTAGATCCTGAGGACTGGAAGAAGAATAAGACAAATCTTTGATCTCAACAAGCTCCATCAACTCTGAAGATCCCTGAAATGTGACCTGCAGCATGACTGTCCACTTCCTGAGTATTCCTTGAAACAAACTTATAAGCAAATGTGGGGTGCTTCTCCTGTTAATCTCCACAGCGTTCCACCAAGGGGACCACAGTTCCGTGTTGTGTTACTCTCAGGCCTTGCTGCACCCTGCAATCGCTCAAAGAATTATTTAAAAGTTCCTAAAGCTGGAACTTTCCTCCACTTTCTGAACTAGATCATCCAGTGGTGAGGCCCAGTTTTCTTAATTTTTATAAAGTTCTACAGCTGAGTCTGTGAAACTTGGTCCTGTGTTATTTGAGTCCTAGAATGACAGAGTTCGGACTCTGTGTTAGTGAAAGAAATAGGTTGACACTTAGCAGAATCTGTTTTAGATTATAAAATGATGAGAGTCACACACAAAGTATTTATTATCCATGGACGTTACATGCTTAGGTTGTTGTGTTTCAGCTAACGTGCTATTTTCCCAGTGCTGAATGTTTTTCCCTAGAATCACGGGATGCTGGCTGTCTCTCCTATTCTGAGGGATGGTGACATGTCAACAGATTTTTTAGCCAAGCAAATCTGTCATGGGGATTATGTACAGGCATTTCCAGATGACAGAAATATTCAAAAGAAACAGTTTCAAACTATCTGTTTTATTTTATTTTTTAAAGTACTGGTCTATATTTTGAAGAAACAAAACAATAAAATATTTTTTAAACGTGAGCTATTTAAGACTAGAGACAGATCTTCCTTACAGTTTTCAAATTTGTTTTTAGCATCTCACTATATTATTTCCAGATTCTTTACTTGGGAGATATTGATAATGATGACAAGAAAAGCTAAGTGATACAGGAACTGTTGTAGGGCTACCTCTCATTTCATTCCAGAAAAGGGCCTTGGGAATGCCTTTCCACCACAAGAGGGCCACCCTGAGTCACTTCTGTTAGGAAGTTCTAGCAGGAAAGCAGGGCTAAGAGAGGCCATTTAGGGAGTATAATTTGAAGGACAAAGGAACTGATCCGTATTCTCCCCGTCCTGCCCCATCCAAGGGTGTTGCTACCCCACCTATATCTTCTACCAGAAATAGGAGACAGCATTATATTTTTAGTAATTGTCTAATCAAATGCCATTGACAAAGGAAGCGATTACTGGCTAGTCACAACTTTGCTCAGAAAAGGAGAGCTGCTACTCCCAATTAAAAGAACAAGAGAAATCCCCTGAAAGGACAAACAGTGAAACATCTCTCCAGACTACTAGACCCCTAGTTCAAAGAGGAGGTAATAAAAATGCTAAAGGAGTAAGAAAGATGATTGATCGAAGTGCAGAGCAGTGTAACAAGGAACTAGAAACTCTAAAGAGGAACCAATTGAAGTTTAGATAACTCAATTGCTGTGATTACAAACCCATCTAAAAGAAAAAAAGGAACAGCTAACACACAAAAGGGCTGGAAGGAACAGTCAATATAGGTAAGCTTTGATCGGAGCCCGGGGAAAGTAGTCTTTTTCATTCGTGGGCCGTGGAGCAGGGAGAGAGACGGAAGATCAAAAAGAGGAACTGTATGAGTGGTGCTAGATTTTGAGGGGCTAATGTGAGAGGTCTTGGTGCCCAGGTGCAAAGGAATATGGCATCATGATGTGAGAAGGCTATGGTAAAGGATCTGGAGATGAGGGTCCAGGAAGGGAGGCCCACAGTCACACTTCAGTGTAGCCTTGGGTCCACTCCAATCAGAGGACTTCTGCAGAGACAGCTGGACCCACTCTCTACACCAAGATCTCTTAGTTAAGTCCACAGAGACTCTAACAATGCCCCGACGCCTATGCTTGGCCCTTACACTATATTCTTTTGTTGTCGTTGCCACTGAAATATTTTGCACAGTAAGATTCTTTCATTCTTTCTTTTCCAATTATTTTGCATCTACCCTACTGTTTTTAATCCATCTACTTTCCACAAATATGAGTACTTCAAACAAATAGCTACTTGGGAATAAATCACATTCCCTCGAAAGTGACAAGTGTGACCAGAGGCATGAGTTTCTCTTCCTGGAGAGCTTTCTCACTCCAAGATTTGAAGGTCCATTGCTGGGGGATCCTCATTTTCCTTCAACTACCTCCTCTGGCTGCTTTCCTGGGGCTTTTTCCACTACATGGAGTCTAAGCAGGTAGAATAATGCTAAGACCTTCCATGCAGTGGTTCTGGTGCTTCTGCAGATACACATTTCCTTTCAGGTAAAGGAGCTCAGATTCCAAAATCCAGAATAAATTAATTTTGCTGATTCATTATGTTAACCACCATCCCCTCCCCCCTTCAAAGTTCTAAACAACTGATCTAGGCTGACACATAGGATGTCTATTTAAATAGTCTAAGTCTGTTTTATCTGTCCAGGAGTTAATAATACAGAGGGAATGACAAAGGGAATGGATTGTACAAAAATCGCACATGTTCATGAAAAAGAAGGGAATTACAAACTAGATGCTAAACTGAGTTTTCTGACATTAACAAATAAAAGACACTATAAGGTATTTTTTTTAAAAAGCTCTTAAATTCTCTTTCCTTACTAAGCCATTTGAGGCAAGTGGACAAACTGATGAGCTTCTCTCTGCCCCTCAGACTCTTTAAATTTTCAAACATGTAGGTTAAGCCAGGAACTTTCAACATGAACTCAAAGAGCTGACTTGCTGACTTCACAGGTACATTATGAAGAATCTCAGAAAGGAACAAATGTTTGTCAGCCTTCGATGATCACTTATGCCTCTTGCTTGTTAACACAGATTTTATAAGCAGCTCAACCCAAAACACTCAGAAGAGACTACAGAAAAAAAACATGTAAAGCACACTTTTTCAGAATCAATGATTTCCAGAGTTCCATCTTTGGAGTCGGCAGTATAACAAAGCTCCTGAAATAGTCGTATCATTCCTGAATACTTCAGGGTCCCTTCCCATTTTGTGAAATGAGTAACTAACTCTTCTAAACGTTTCTGAAAGGCTCTAGTTTTTCAATTAGTGCAATCCTCCAACATACTGTTTATTTAATATCTATCTTGGTACAAGAGAAAACTTTTAAATTATTTACCCAATATGCCCAAAAATGTTCTGATAATTTAAAAGAAAAAGAATCAAAACAAAAGCAAAATATTATGAACTGAACTTGAAATACCCTAAACAGAAATTTTGGTTTAGACAACATTCAAAGAAACATTCTCATCCACAAGTCAAAACAGTTACATGAATATTTTTTGAAAGGCTGAAAAACTGCTGAACACCACGGATTATATACTCTTATAGTAAATTTTATGAATTTATAAAATCTTACAATTTTATCTTCAGATGTTGGATTTTCATGGTATTTGATCTAGCTATAGGAAAACTCAGATAACTATGAACTAAAAAAAACCTTTTATAATTGTAACAATGAAATTGAATAATCAAGAAATGTCAATACATTTAAGCTTAGTAAACATAAACATCTGAGTCATAAGATAAGATGAGGTTCTTTGAGACATCACAGCCTGGTCTGACAGTGGAAAGTGAAAGGTGGAGATTTTTCCTTATTTTTAACAGGCAAGTGCTGCCTTTGCTGCTCCTGTTCTCTGATCAAGCGAGATGATAACAGCACTCGAAAGTAGTTCCTAAAAGTGCTGTCAGCTTTTCCCACTTTCTGATATTACCCTCTACCACTTTCTCTTCAATCCTTACATTCAATTAGAGCATCTCACCCAAAGCATGACTCTACCAGAGGAAAGTGGGCTGTGGTTCTATAAGAATATAGCTACCAACACTGCATGAATATATAGAGTTAAGGCTTAGCTACCAAATTGACATTCCAAACTTCATCGGCAGCTGATGAAATAACCGCATCCCACTCTACCACACAGATTGAAATGAAGGCTGGAGAATGCAAGCCAATACACATTCCAGGCTGAGCACTGAATTTTCCCTTGTTTTATGAGTTTGAGCCTGTTCTGCTTAAAAGTAGCCAATTGAATTTTTTTTTCTTAAATCTAGGCCAAATTACCAAAGACACTCCTTCCTACACCCAAGAATGTGCACACAAAGGAATTTTTTGTTTGTTTGAACTTATTTTCAGTGTGATGTTTAAATAGCACAGATTCAAAGGTGCAAATATGAGAAGATTCCTTGTCTCAATAATTGGAGGATTTTGTTTTCTTCATGAACAAAGAAGCCTGGGTGTTCCTCTTTTAGAGCTAGCTTTATACAACAAAGATAATGCAAGGAACAGGATCAAAGGGGAGGGGAAGGAGATATTGGGGACTCTCTTTCTGAGGTCTTGGGTGCCATCTTTGTTAACTTTTCTTCCCGTGACTATGCCCTGTGGTGAAAGGGAGAGATGCACCCTAGATCCTTGGTGCTCACAGAACAGCCTGAAGTGCCAGGGAGAAGAAAGCAAGGGACAAGGTCACCTTGTGCCTGCTGGCAGTCTGCTGAGAGCACCTTCCAACTACCGGCCCCCAGCAGGCCCCTAAGATAGATGCAGGTCTGAATTCTCTGACACTAGGTGCATTTCCTATTGTACACCACAGTGTGCAGAGGTGTGTGCGTACACACAGGCACAAACTGAGAAGCCGGCTATGCAGTGGGCAGAGCACAGTTGGAAAGAGCCTCCAAGTCTGTCCTGTTTCCCCTCATCATTATCTTACTGGGGTTGCATATATAAAGAGCCTGGATGGAGTTCAAAATTGTCATGAAATTCTTCTATAAAGTCAACGCCTTAGGAAGCCATAGGTAAGATTAATACCCTTGTTGCCAAGATGACTTTAATTCCTCACAAGAGATCTGAGGGCGAGGCTGGTGTTTTGGTTAGCCCAGCCATCCCTTGGTTGGCATCTCCTTTCTTGTTCAGGTCACAAGATATTGTTGAGGTATATGTACCAGCCCTGCATTGATTTATGGTATTATTCCATCCAAGAATGCCTAGGGATTTTATTGTGTTCTCTTAGGGAAATCTAACATGCTCTCAGGTATGCAATGAACAATAAATTGCAACCACAAACCTTTTTTTGCACTTCAATAATAGTACCTGTCAGAGTTAGCTGTTTACATGTCTGTCCTGGTCAATCAATCGAAAGCTGTGAAAAAGTAGAAACTGAACCTCAATTTCCTCTATACCTAACATAGGGACACTTCAAAATGTTTGTTAAGTAGGGGCTTTCCTGGTGGCGCAGTGGTTGAGAGTCCTCCTGCCAATGCAAGGGACACGGGTTCGTGCCCCGGTCTGGGAAGGTCCCACATGCCGCGGAGCTGCTGGACCCGTGAGCCATGGCCGCTGAGCCTGCGCATCCGGAGCCTGTGCTCCGCAAGGGGAGAGGCCCCAACAGTGAGAGGCCCACATACCGCAAAAAAAAAAAAAAGTTTGTTAGGTAGACAAAGGATCCATGCTCTATCTTTTTGCTCCATTCTCACATCTCTTTGTGTATGCTTTCTCGTCTGGGTTTGGAGGGTAGAATCAGTTGGCATCCATCATTCTTGCTGGGACACCATATCCTCTCTGTGGATCACAAGGGGAAGCTTTGTAGCAGAGATGACTGTATAATGACAAAGTGGTGGTTTGTTGGGGTGTGTGTGTGAGATCATCTTGAGGCTTTAATTCAGCATTCACATGTGTCTGTATCTCCAAGTGTGTGTGTGACCCTGCACACACACAATACTGACCTCGGTTCTCCTTTCTGTCATGTACTATTCCTATTCGTCTTCTCTGATATTGTTTGCTTTAAACACTTGTATGAATGAAAGGGGAGTTTTCTAACACTATCACCAGTGTGGAAAGAGAACTGCTTTGTCATTAGAGGACTTGTGGCAAAGGCTATATGACAAAGGTGGAAATGCCCTAGAGAGGATACGGATATCCAATGAATGCCTGGAACTTTAAGGTCTACTAAAACCTAGACAACTGATGATTCTATACAGCTATTATCACATGGTTTACTATAACCTTGGTATAAGCTGTATCTACATATTTTTGATAATTCAAACATCTAAAGAATTAGTTCTTGGGAGTTTAAAAAATACATATATAAATGCTTGGTCTCATACATTCAGTTTCAATTAGTGTGAAGTAGGGTCTCAATTCTAAAAGCATGCCAGGAATTCTGATGTACGGCTAAGGTTGAAAACCACTGATCTAGATATTTAGTTCTTGATTCTCTTTGTGGTAAAGAAAGTTTCAATTCTAAAGCCAGTTTCTTAAAGCCACACAGGGTACTGAATATCCACGATCCTTCTGAAGTGAACAAGCGCACTGCATGCCATGCTTCCCCAGAGGGATAATGTTAGGAATCTGGGCAGGACAATTATTTGAAATTCTGACCCCTTTCCTCTAAATGCCAATGAGCTTCCAGTCATTGTGACTGGAACTGGCAACACCTCCATAAGCTACCAAATGCTCCATAGGTAGCTGAGAGTCATTGCTTAGCTGGCTGTATCTGGCTCCCAAGGCAATAAATATTTCAGATAAATTTCAGCCTCAAACATTTACCTTCAGTTCCACTTCCATTGCCAAAATGGTTCCTCTGAGATGGTGGTCTAGGGGTTGACCAAGGATCTAACAGACAAATTTTGATTTTTAAAGTGGTTGCTTTTCCTGAGATGAAAATTTTTAAAAAGTAACACTTGAATAATTAAGTATAGCATTTATGTTATTTCATTTGTTCTTGTCATGACGTTCTATCTAGCCATTTGAATCTCTAAGACAAAAAGCCGCAAGTACGTAGTGACAGATTTGAACTGTTGGTCAACCACTCCTCACTCCTGGTCTCTCCTCCCCTCAAAACAAAACAAAATGAAAACCAAAATTAAATTGAAAACCATGGATATTAAGAGCAGGTATTATAAACTAAATTTTAAACTATTATGTAGTTTTTCTTTTTATTAAATTAATACTCAAAGGGAAACTGACGTGCTGGGGGATGAGGACTCAAAAGACTGTTGCCAGTACCAAATTCTGTATTAGAGCAAAGATTTTCCATATATTATTTTTTATGCTGAGGGCAAGACACTTCACTTTACTACAGATTTTCATATCCACCAACCAACATACAAGTATCTCTACGTCTGTGACGTCAACGAGTGCTAGTATTTCTGAATCTTGGTGACGGTAGTGCAGTCCAGCTTTCCACTCTGTAAATTGCCAATGAGGTTGGCAGAATAGGACCTTCTGGGTACAGGAAACCTATCCAGGCCACTTTAGGTAGGAGGAGAAAGGATAATGTTGAGGTTCACCAAAGTAAGTTTGTCTAGAGAGCAACTCCCACTGGAACTATGCTACTGGCTTTGGACTGCGATTTAATGAAATTCTACAGAATGACTATTCCTTTCCCTACTCAAAATATTTAATATACTGTATTTCTAGCATACTTCCTGCCCCAGAAGCAGGTCTGTGTGGTAACCTATTATAGAGGACAGGACTCCAGGCAAAAACTTGATTGGCAATATATGGCTCCAAGTATAACAGGTAAATGCAGAAATGGTTGGTTTGGTTGGAATGGTTGAAGCTGTTTAAATGTAGTAGGATGAAGACAATTACTTTCTCAATGAACTAAGGCCTAATCCACTCTCATGCTTCCAAACACCTCTTTTTAGACAGAACACCATCAGTATCACAATAAATAGTTTAGTTCCCATGATGGTCACGTTTCATTTGTTCACCATAATTTTCATTGATATTTATTGGTTATCAAAATTATGTTGTTAGTCTGTTGCAACCTAGCAAAAGTACTTTATAAGTCTATATGTTTTCTAAGATGTGACCAACTTGTGAATGTCCAGCTTTTGAATTATCATAATAGTCAAATACTGAGAAATAATTGAGAGACCTAGGCAATTTTTACAGTCATTCTTACAGTGATTTACGAGGAGTGCAAATCAAGATGTAAAAGAAAGAAGTAAAAATTAAAATGATTTATAAAAAGAGAAGTCATACTTACTCCCTTACCTGAAACATTTAATGCTCAGGCTTCTTATTGAATTTAGTAGTGGTAAGATGTGTCTTTTTAAAGAAATAAGCAGTCTTCAGTGTTTTTACAGCATTGGTTACTACAGAAATTATACTTCTTTTACTTCTTGTCTTGAAGGGTGAACAAAACAAACAAACTGAAAATACTACAATGAATGGTAAATGATGAGAGATTTACAGTACAAAAAACAGTGTAAAAAGGAAGACAAGTTTAAATATTGTTGTGTAAGAAAGTGATGAAAATAATACAAGAATGAGAATAAGTAAAATGATAGGCTGGAACATCTGGGAAGGTAAATGCAAAGACAAAAAGAAGAATTCATTAATAATAATTTTTAAAACTTAAGTTTATATCAACTAATCTAAGCATTCATTCAACTTACAATAGAGAACCCTCCCTTATATATATTTACAAAGTCTGAAAACCTACTATTATGTACAGTACTTTCTCTCACTCTGATTTCTATCTCTTCACCCTGAGAGTATAATTGAAAAGCCACATACTCAAAGTATTCAAAAATCTGAAACTAGGAAATTAAAAACCAACTATGTGATATAATACATAGAGGAAAAAAAGTCTTTACTATTTCGAAATTCAACAAGTTTTATTATAAAAGTTTGTTTTTTTTTTTAAATAGCAAAGCAAAGCAGCATGCGAGATAAATAAGCGATAGGGTTGCAATTTTTCTAGTTGTGACTAACAGGCAGTTAATCTAATATCATGCTTCTGTGTATAAACTGATTTTTAAGTTTAACCCTCTTGCGTGTCTTAAAAGCCATGCATGCTGTTGTTCTTCCGTGGGTTCTCCAACGGATACAAGATACCAGCCTTGCTAGAGGAGTAGCACTGCCTGTTTGCTTTATAAACTCTCTTCCGTGCTTAACCCTGACAAAATGCATCAGTCTTTGGCCACCATACCTGGCTAGAGCAGATCAGTCCAACTCATCGGGTGTGCCTCTACAATTAGGATGAAGGAAAAATGCTGGTTTTCCCTGTTCGGGAATAGTTATTACTATTTCTCTGAATTAGTGTTGCCTTAAAGCTAAGGTATAACACTCCTTCCCCAGTCCTGAGATTCTCCGTTATAGAGCCGACAGTGATTTTCTCTAGAAATAAAGATCATGTTACTTCGACGTGTGGTAGGTACATCAGCGGCTCCTATTTGCTCCTCTTGGTAGGGATCCAGACACAATATCATCTCTCTTTACCTCTGGTTTCTACATTCTTTCCAGGAGTTATGCATCAATCCTGATCATTTAGTGATTTGAAAATATTTTAAGCTTAATTTGAATCTCGGCTCGAAAACCACGGATGAGCAATTGAAGATTTCTATTCGGAATCTTCTTGCAGCTCAATCTGTTAGAATCAGTAGAGTAATATTGAAAATGTGGACCTTCAATAATCATATATTTTAGAAATCCTTTCATCTTTACACAAAAACTGGGGGTGGGGGGTGGAGAGAGGGGGAGGCGGGTAAATTTCCCTTTTAAGCAAAACAGAGGGAGAATAGTTGCTGATTGGATTACGAAAACCTCAGGCCTGAAGAAGGACAGTGCGAAAGAACAAGTGCGCCATGGGGCTTCCAAGCCCAGAGAGGCTCTGAGCTGGGACTTCCCTAAAGCGGGGCTTGGAGGTCGGTGCGCGGAGTCGCCCCTCCAGGGAACGCGGCTCCGCGGACCAGCCTCGCCATCGCCGTGGCTCGCAATAGGCAGAACTGTACCTGACTCACGGATATGGGCTCCTCGGCGCCGGCGTCGTCCGCGGACTTGGGCACCTCGAGGCGGTCGATGAAGGTCTGCAGCTCCTTGCGGAAGGCCTTCATCTGCGCATTGATGCGGTAGAGCAGCTCGTGCTCGCGGATGCGGCTGCCATCGTCCTCCTCGTCCATCAGTCCGAACAGGTCCCCGTTGGCCACGTAGATGCGCGCCTCGGTGATGATGGTGCTGGTGTCAGCGATGAGCCGGTCGATGGTCTTGCCCAGGCGCTCGGCCTCCGAGCGGATGTCCTTCATCTGCTGCCGGTCAGAGAAGCTCTTGGGCCAGGGCCCGGGCGTGGCGTAGAAGGAGCGGGTGGGCGTGAGGCAGCGGATGTTGCGCACCTCCTCCGAGTCGCTCTCGCCGCCGATGGGCCCTTCGCGCTTGCGGTGTGGCGGCCGCGAGTCGTCGTCGCTCTCCTTCTTGCCCGCATCGCTCTCGGCGTCGCTGTCGCGCGGGCTGCCGCGGATGCCCAGGTGCGAGGCCAGGTCGTAGCGCTGCATGTTGGACATGAGCACGCGGTTCTCGTACTGCAGCTGCATGACCTTGCCGCTGAGCTCGTTGATCTGCAGGCGAGCCGCCTTCAGCTCCTCCTGCAGGGCCTCGGTCTTGGCGCTGTCGTGGTGCCGCGCGCTCTCGTGGCCGCCCGACTTGTACTTGTACTTGTTGAGCTCCGCCGTGATGCGCTTGTTCTGCTCCTCCAGGTCGGCCACGTTCCTCCGCAGCAGCTCCGTCTCGTCTTCCACCAGCTGCAGGTGCTGCCGCAGCTCCGACAGGGATTCGCTCTGCTCCCGCAGGAGGGGGTTGGCCGAGCCGTTAAAGTCGTCGCCCTTCAGGTCATCCAGTTCCGCCTTCAGGCCTCTGTTCTCCACCTCCAGTTCGACGATTTTTCTGCCGAGGATGTTGGCTTCTTCCTCCACCAGCCTCAGCCGCAGCTTGAGCTCAGCCTCTCTGGTGCTGGGAGGCCCCCCGGCTTCTCCTTTAGGCAAAGGACTGTCCAGATCCCCATAAAAGGATCTGTACTTCTGGAGCTCGTGTTCGAATCTGTCCTTTTCTTTATCAATCTTGGCCATTTTCTTTCTCATCAAAGCAGCTTCTTCCTTCACGAACTGCAGCTGGCATTTCAGATCTTCATTGTCCTCCTCATTTGGGGAAAAAAAAAAGGGAAGCGGACAGGAGATCATTTTTATGTAAATAAAACAACCAAAAAGGGACACCTGCAAAACTAACTCCTTTTTCTTGTAAATAAGATTTAATGAGACAGAGAAGTAGATGCTGTACATTTTTCCCAAATCATTTAAATTCTTTGGCAGAGAAAAGACTAGGACAATGTTACATCCTGGAAACCAAAAGAGAAGGGAATATAAAAAGAAAAACTGTGGTCATCACTATTCAGAGAATTATACGTTCTCACTGCATACAACTGTTTGGCTGTCATTTTCAACAATGTTCATTTTGTTTGTTTTGTTTTTCTCATGGTTTGAGTTCCCCTGACTGTAGTAAATATGAAACCTCTTCCCTGGAAGGAGCATGTAGCTTAATATGTACTCACTGCCTTTTATTGAGCTCTGACTCTCAGCCAGATACTGTAAAGTTCTTCACATGTATGACCTAATTTAACGTGCAGAGTAAGCTTATGAGTAGGTATTCAAATTCCTGGTTTAAAGATGTTCGATAGCTTGTTCAAGGTTACATAGCTCATAAGTGGCAAAGGACAAAGATGAAACTGGAATTCGGTTCTGACACTAAAGCTTAGTTCAGTACATGATCACTCGGCCATACAGCAAGTCATCTGTCCCCCATCTTTATTCAAGGGAGAATTAAGGGTCCATCCAAGAAGAAATTGGTAAGTGTTCCATCTAGATCACTTTTAAAATTGGATTTATTTCCATCAGTCTGAAATGGATAGAACTGGTTCTGCCTGGTAAAAGGATGATGGCGTAGACCCTGTAGAAGTTCTTCTCACACATTCTAGGACAACCTTCAAACCCTAATCATTAACTAAACAGAAAACTACAAACAGAAAAATGGAAATCAACTCTTTCTCAGAGAGCTAATATAAAAACACATTATTATATCCAAGGACATATTTCCCAAAGACAATTTCCCAAAACTCTCTTTTAAGTATGCACTTTGGGCATACCATGTAACTTCTGTGGACTTAAAAATGCCGTTCTTTTCCAGCACTGAGTCAGCTGTGTTTGAGATGAATTCTGGTAAAAAAGTAGCAACCACTGATGGTGAAGGTGAGGAGAATAATGAGCTCCTGCCAGAGATGCTCAATAAATGTGGCCCAGAGCTTTTGCGAGAGAAGAGATGGAGAGCAGGGCACTGGGCTCCTATGCTCCCATCCACTAATAAGAATTAGTATGAGAGTTGCTGAGTGTGCAGAGCCTGAATATCACATTCCTTATATCATTATATCCTCACATGAGCCCCACGAGGAAGATGATATACTATGTCTACTTTGCAGACAAGGCAGCTATGCTACTTTGGTAGAGCGCAAATTAATGTGACAGAGCACATCTGTATTCAGACTGATTCCAAAAATCATATTTTTTCCACTGCACATGTTGCGTGAAAAGATGCATGAGAGGAAAAAAGAAGGGCAATGAGGTAAAATAACAAAATCAGATGTGCTGGCTTGTATGCTTCCCTTTAGAAGGGGTTTAGAAGAAAAGAGAGAAGCACAGAGAACTGAGAGAACTCCAGGAGCATAGTGAAAAAGGATAAGAATATATGTCACAGATAGATTCGATGTGAGAATCCGTTTCACAAGCAAAGAAAGAAGCTGCCCTGCAAGAGACTATGTGTTCGGGTCCCTGAACTAATTCTGTGAGGATGAAACCAAGGACGTATTACAATGTCTAATATCACATCAGCAGAAGAGTCAAAGATAACCCCAATGTTTTGAGCTTGGGTGTCTTGATGGATGTGTTGCCAATAATAGGGACAGAGACTGAACAAAGAGGATCAAGTTTTATGGGAAGAATATGGATTTAAGTACATTAAAATGCTGCCTTTGAGGTGTGTCGGTGGAGGGATACCCAGTGGAAACATCTATCAACAGGCATGTGGAATCTCAGGCCCAAGATTACCAAGATTACAGCGCTGGACCTAGAGGACAGCTTAGGCCCAGAGGGGAGGACATGAGGATGAGATGCATAGAGGTGATGATTGAAGCTATTGCAATGGCTTCGGAGGCAATCAAAGAGGAGAAAAAAAGAAAGGGAGACTGAGAAGAAATGATTAAAAGTTGGAGCACAGAGCAGGAGAGTCAAAGGTCACTAAAGCCAGAATTAGAAATAATGTTTGAATAGAAAGTTGTCCAACAATATGCATATCAAATCTGCTTTTATCTAGACTAGGCTCTGCTGGGAAGTAAGAGCAGGTGAGACTGGGAAGCTAGCTGGACTGCATGTTCTATCAAAGTCCTTGATTGCAAGGCAAGGCCTTTATTTGCTAGTAAGAAAAAAAAATGTTATAATACTGCATTTTGAATCTAACCAAAACGGCAATGGATGTGATATAAATCACAGACTGGAACAGAATAACACTTCGCTGGACTATGTAAAGCAAATATAAAAGAGGAGGATATTTGATTTGTGTACGTGTAAGCTCTCCTGCCCAAAGGGATGAAAACATGAAAAGTATTTTAAGAGTTGGACCTATATTGCATGTAACAAAGCCGTGATAAAGAAGGAAGGAGAATGATGGGCATGATGATTATTTTATTTATTTTAAGAGAAGTCTTTTCAAGATACCAAGTATGGTAGTTTCCGCAATGTCCAAGGTTTAAGAATCCTGTATGCCAATGTGCCTTGCCTCCTCATCCTATAACCTAACTATTGTAGGCTCCGTTTGGAACTGGGCAGGGAAATCCCATATATAAATGCGAAATCATTAAAATCAGAGATTGTTTGGAAAGTGCCTCGTTGAAATGTAACTGATCAGAAACGCTTGCTCCTGTTTTTCACAGTGAATGCCAGTCAAGAAACATTACAAAGCTTTGAGATGTGAAGCAAGCTGTCTCTTATTTTTGTGTATGTTAAAGACTCAGTCTTGAGAAGATACAGATGACGTTAAGAGGAAGGGGAACATAAAGATGATGAGGGCCCAAAGCAGTGAACTGAGCTTGGCTTTAACCCAGCCACTACTGGAAGCTAAGTTGCACTCTGATAAATTACATATACTAACTCATTTAATCTGTACAACTCTCTATTATGACCCCATTTTAAGGATGAGGAAACAGCTTGTCTAAGGCCATGCAGCTGGTATGTGGCAGAGATTCCCATGTAGGCAACCTGACCCTAAAGTTACTGTTTTTAACTGCTATGCAATACCATTTCTCAGTATATAAAGTCACTGTGCTGCTGGAGGAACATGTGAGGAATACAAAGAAGAAACTGAATAAAATGAAATAAAAAGCTACATAAATAATAGCAGGTTGAACCATATGAAATTGCCATTCGTGTAGGTCAGAACAACAGCATGTTGCAATTTCATATGGCTCATCTAGAAAAGGGGGACATGGGAGTATTCAAAAGTGCATATTGATCCCGCTGCAGAGTGCCAGACACTAGACACCGATGAGTGCAAGCTGAGTAAGATGGCCCCCGCCTACAATATGCCCTGGCTAAGCACGGGAGATGAATATGTAAATACGAGTTACAACAATATAGGATGCTTGCCCTAACATAAGTATGTGACTCAATGGTCCTCAGCCTTGACCGAGCAATAGAATCAACTATGGACTATTTTATAATTGAGATCTCCCGTCTGAGACAGTCCAGTCAATCTTCTGGGGTGGGTTTTTGAAAAAAGACAGGTAATAACCTCTGAAAATAAATGAACTGAAAATGATAGCAGGGACTTCAAAGGCCATAACAGCGTCCTTGCAAATTTCCCAGGACATTTATGTGCACGAAATAAGAACTGGTGGATTGCAACGTGTCTTGACCGTTGTAAGGCCCCAGGTCCCACTGAGAAGTTGATGAAAGCTGCATATGTCTTTTGCAGAAAAGTGCCCCTGTACACGTGGAGTGGGGGTCCACAGAGCCAGGAACAAACAGTTAAGAATTCCTGGATTAGAGAATGCTGTTGAAAAAAATAAATAAGCTTTATCATGGGAAGTATAAGAATAGGACAAAAGAATAGGACAAACATGAGTAAAAAAAAATAAACTGTTGATTAAAGCTGACTTAAGATTTTTAGAATGGGGAGCATATAGCACCTCTCCCTCAGTGAGGTGGGGAAGAGAACTGATGCATAAAATTATGGCAAAGACACAGTGGGAGAGTTGTGGTGACAGAGCATATATGAACTTATTAAGGGGATGATGAGAAAGGTGCAAAAAGGAGATGATTTTGGTAGGAGACTCTGGAATTCTAGAACTGCTGAGGCCTATAAATGTTCATGTCCAGCACCAGGGGAAAAATTAACCAAGGACAGAGCAGGGAGAGCGAGGAAGAGGAAAATTACCAATTAATATGTTATGCTTTTAAAAAAATGAGTGAGATGAACTTTTTCAAATTTTGAATATTTAAGTATTGCTTTAGTTAAAATTATTATCTAATGAGAAAACCCCTTGTAAGAATAAAAAAAAGTACATATGCTACAGTCCTGTAGATCCCAACTTACACATTTAAAAATCAATATCTTCCGCAGCATGTGGGATCTTCCGGACCGGGGCACGAACCCGTGTCCCCTGCATCGGCAGGCAGACTCTCAACCACTGTGCCACCAGGGGAGCCCTAGCCAAGTATTTTTAACGAGCCATAATATCATAGCTGTCCCTAAATATTTCCTCTTCTGTTTTAAAATCTCCTTTATTACATCCACCAGCACCTCTGCTCACCCTAAAAGTAGACCTAGTCTTTACTGTGGCTGTGTTTCTAAGTCTCTTAACAAGCCCATGTTGAAGACATGTTTTAAGTTTTATTTTTATTACTTAATTTCCTTTCTTTTGCTTCCCCAGTCATTGGTAGAGAGAACTACTTCATTCTAGGACTCTCCAAAGCCATCAGGAGTCTCTCTCTCCCCTCTGCCACCCTTCCTACAACATTCCTTTCTTTACTCTCTCCTGATACTATAGGAATAGCTATTCTATTGTCCTTATTAATTATGAGTGAACAAGATCAGCACCATGGGTACAGTTCTTAAATGTAGCAACACATAAAGTACTAATGACATTCTGCTGTGTGCTTACAATGCAAAAGCAATAATAACAGGGATGTTAGCGCTAGCTTTTAAAGAAAAGATACTGAATGCTTTATATTGTCTCCTGCATCTACAGCTACATAATTGATATGCATAATTTAACTCTGTTTTACATGAGTGTATCTGGTTACTGTGTCTACTTATAGATGTAGCTTATTATTATATACATTTAGAGATGTTTGATGTACTAGCTGAAATTTTATTTCCACATACCTCTGTGGGAGTCTGTTGAGCCTTCTTTTCAGATTTTGGCAAATCTTTGCTTCCTCTTCTCTTTAAAGATAGCTGAAATAAAGCATGAATAGATTTAGTTTGGTAAACTACAATTTTATATTTTTAAGTATCCTAATTTCCTATGATAAAACCAAGCCAAATGAAAAGTGTTAGTTTAATAGCCATAAGGGAGGGAAAGAAAACCAAACCAGATAGATTTAGATATATTTTACTTTGGATGGGGATATATATCACAATAGAAGAGTAGCTGGCAATTATCAAGGTGATTTGGGAAATACAGGAAACCTACTATAAAAACGCAGAAAAGCAATTTGGAGAAAATTTAGATCGATAACTCAATATATTATATTATTCAAATGAAAGAAATCCTTGTTAGCATTCTACATCATTAAAGAAAAGAAAGGAATACGGTATTATTTGCAGTTGGACTTAGGTTGTTATAAGCTTATAAAGACAAACTTTCAGTGGATTTATGTAGAATTTGAAGAATTTCATTCTTTCCTCACCACATATGCATGTAGACAAACATGATACACATGTTCATATACACTCTTCCACACACATGTAATACAGTAGGGAATAGTAGGGGTTAGAGTAAAATGGAGATGGCATGCTCCATCTAAAGGAGCCGGCTGAGAGGGAATTAGGAATGTAGGCTTTTTCAAAAGAAGCGGGAGATCTGGAGTTTTACGTAAAATCTCCCCCATTTTATTGGCTGGCTCTAATTGAAATTCAAACAAATAACACTTTGTAGGTCAAAAAATACACATCTAGTATCAAATCCTTTCATGGACCAGCAGTATTGATCTCTGGTGCTCAGTTCCATTTCTCACCACCGTTAAAGTTCCTCTGTATGAACAGTAACTGCATGTATGAATATCTACCATGTACCAAATACTGAGCTGGATACACAATTAAATAATGTACCTACCATTAGTAAGCTCACAATTTAGCGTGGGAGACAGGGATGCAAACAAAGTACAAGTTGGCAAATGCCGTGCTTTAGGTTCTGTAAAGAAGGGAATTTGTCCTAGTGTGGCATCACCACCATGAGAGTAATAGCTGCCACACAGCAGACGTTGAAAACAATATTGGCTGAACTAATGAGTGCATATGAAACATGAGATTCTGAGGTCAAAGAGGAGGACAGCGGTACAGGCTGACAGGAAAAGGAGGCACGGTTTCTCTAAAGAGCAGGCTTCATGAATTTGCCAAGACCTGCAAATTAAATTCTTCACATGTTCATTTCTAACCCAGTTCCAGTGTTAAAGGCTGGCATACGTTCGTGCTGCAACTGCTTTCATTCAGTATAAAAAGGAAACTACAGAGCCGAATGAATAGTCTACGTGGTTATTTATTTCTAGTTCACAGACATTCTCCATGTTGCTCGTATAATTTTCTTAGAAACAGAAGCTGTGGGGACTGATTCACCATAACCAAAAGTGATTTAGGAACCAAGCAGCAAAAACAGTCTCAAGAAAACCAAGAATATAGTGAGAGCTGAACTAGGGAATCCTGGAACATTCTGTATAGGGGCTACCTACAAAGAACCACCTAAGTTTATTTTGTTAAATATTTATGGAATGCTCTCACTTTGAATTTACTCCATTATATGTTTATTTAGCACTTACTAATGCGCTTCATAAGGTACCATAATAAAAACAGCACAGTCTCTGCTCATTATGAAGTTCCTGATTTACTTGGCAAATGGTCAGTTCAGTCTGCAATTTAATACAGTGTGATGAAAGCAATGATAATGCAGAAGCAGTATTAACTGGCATTGATTGAGGACTAATTCATGTCAAACACTTTATATACATTACCCCAACTAATTCTTAAAACACCCCTTTAGTCTCCTTTTGCAGATGGTAACACTAAAGCTTAGAGAGGTTAACTAGATTATTTAAATCAGTGGTTCTCAAAGTACGATCCCCAGAACAACATCATCAGTGTCACTTGGTAACTTGTGATAAATGAAAATTCTCGGGACCCATCCCAGAACTACTGAATCAGAAACTCTGGAGATGGGGCCTAGTGAGCCACAATTTAACCAGCTCTCCAGGTGATTCTGATGCATGATGAACTGTGAGAAGCATTGGTCTAAATTCACTACTAGGTAAGTAGCAACATCAGATCTTGACCCAAGTCTTTCTGATCTTTATTATTTACTAGATCACAAAGAAGAAAGGCTTAATCCAGTCTAGGGCTGGAGATGGTATGGGGAACTAGAGATGATTTCCAGAAAGAAGTAACAGCTTATCTTGAATCTGGTAGACGAGGACTAACACACCTAAAGATGGAGAGGAGGGCGAAGGGAAGAACAAAGCATTCCACGTAGACCATTTCTGGAACACAAAGAAATTTGGGATGGCTGTAACAAAGTGTGAGGAGAGGGTGACATGGGATTTACTATCAGATCTTGAAGGACATTGAATAAAGTTTGGATTTTACCTCATCAAGTCAAATTATTGTCCTAAGGTCAATTAGAAGTATTAAGAGGTTTAATTACTAAGTTATTAATTTACTAAATTTAATTATCCAATTAATTAGAATAATTAAATTAAATCATGATTAAATTACATTATTAGATTAGTTAAATTTCATTATTAAATTATTATTAAAGGAGTATCCATAATCAGATTGTCATAGAAGAAATACAAAGACACAAAGGTGGTAGTCCAAATGACCATGAAGTAAAGGGATGACATGCAAGTGAAATGAGGGAAAGTATGCTCTGGTTCTGAGAACTTTTGTGGGGGAGTTTGTTTTTCATTCATTCCACATATATTTGTTGAGTTCTGGCATATATACGGTACAGTATGGTTATACAAATATGAGAAATATTTTACTCTCCTCCCAAAGAGCTAACTGTTTATGATGGTAAAAAGAATGCAGATAATTAGTTAAAACAGTAGACAGAGTTAACAGCATTTATGAATAAAGAACAAACAAACGATTGAGAGAGCAAAGAAACAGCTATGGTTCCAGATGTGGGGAAATCAGAGAAAATCACCCAAGAGCGCTGACCTTTGAAGGACGTGCAACATTTCAACAGAAATAAAACCAAGTAAACAGCAAGGGCAAAGGTGTGGAGGAATAAGCATGCCTTACAGATGAATGGAGACAGAGACACTATAGAGATGAGATAGAAGAAGACGCTTCAGGGACTGAGGCCAGCTTGTGGAGATGAGAAATTTAGATTTTATCCTGTGGGCAATGTAAAAATGGCCCTCTAGGGCTTCCCTGGTGGTGCAGTGGTTGAGAGTCTGCCTGCCGATGCAGGGGACACAGGTTCGTGCCCCGGTCCGGGAAGATCCCACATGCCGCGGAGCGGCTGGGCCCGTGAGCCATGGCCGCTGGGCCTGCGCATCCGGAGCCTGTGCTGCGCATCAGGAGAGGCCACAACGGTGAGAGGCCCCCGTACCGCAAAAAAAAAAAAAACAAAACAAACAAAAAAAAAATGAGCCCTCTAAATTAATACAGGAGAAATGCTGAAACTAGGCCATCCTTTCTTAAGAGGCATTTTCTATTTTACTTTTATTTAAACATCACTCAAGTGGTGGGTCAAACTCAAATAAAGCTCTGAGAGAAGGTTTCCCCCTAAATAAAAATATATTGCCTTTAATGAACCCCCAGGACTACCTGTACCTTTAAGTATCACATTTAAATTTTCAATAAATATTTAATCATCTTTTCGTATTCCTATAAGTTTTTATTAACTTTCTGACCCCAATGAAACAAAGATGAGAGATTCATTTGGGAAGAGAAAGCTGGAGAAATAAGGTAAGTCTAAACAGTCTCTTTCCCATGAGGATAAAATTTTGTCACCGCCCCCTCTAATCATACCATCTCACATTCATGCACTAAATCTAGGAACCTCTATAAGGGGACCAGTTTAGGAGGCTAGAGCTAAATCTCACATTTTCATCTTTGTTCTCAAAGTAGGCACTTCAGGTGGCTCTCTAGATAAATATGTTGAAAACATGTCTTGCCCACGTCTTAATCCTTTGCATTCCCATCCTCAGCTATCCAAAAGAGACTGCGGTTCTTTTTATCCACGTGAAGGCCAGGAATTAGAAAGTTTTACCAAAAATTGTTTGCACAGCAATTATATAAATTGGATTTGTGTTCTAAAATGTTTTGAGACTGACTTTCTTTCTCGATTAAAATCTGGTACACTTCTTAATATGTGATCTCTTTGTGCTTTTAGCAATTAAACAACAGAGAAGAACCCGTCTAAAATGTTATTTTTATACATATTATTTGTACAAAAATCTCCTATGTTTTTAATAAAATTAAAGAGGGATCCATTTGTACGGTGATTAAATCAAGAAGGAAACTATAACTGTATTAATATAGGATTTATGGAGCACTAAATGTGTGCCATGTACTTCCCTAAGTACTTAATATGTATCCATTCATTTAATCTTACCAGTCTTAGGAGTGTGCCACCATTATCCAAAGCACACAAAGGATAAACCACTTAGCTAGCAAGTGTTAGAGCCAGGATGTAAGTTATCCAGCTTCATAGCTTTTGCTCTGAACAATTACATCCCACTGCTACTCCAAAACAAGTAGAGGGTTATATTATTTCTGGGCATATCCTTCTGTATGCTATTACATCATAGCTGCATGGGTTTGAGGCACTAGTTTATATATATTACACATGAGCAATGTATTTTTCTATTGTCAACGCAGAAGTCAGCAGAAGTGACATACACACTCACTGGTTCTCACAGTCATCCTGTGAATGCCTGTGACTTCAGGGTGACATTGGAAGTGAGGCATGGGGATTTCTGACTGAAGGCTGGAGGAAAACTTGAAGAGCCAGGAACTCTGGCTCTGCTACCATCTGAATGCTTGTGTCTCCTCAAAGTTCATATGTTGAAATCCTAATGCCTAAGATGGTGGTAACAGGAGGCAGGACCTTTGGGAGGTGCTGAGATCATGAGAGTGGAGCCCTCAACAATGGGATTAGCGCCCTTTTAAAAGAGACCCCACGGAGCTCTTGAGCCTCTTCTGCCATATAAGTATACAAGTTTGTGACCTGGAAGAGGGCTCTCACTTGGCCATGCTGGCATGCTGAGCTGGGACTTCCCAAACTGTGAGAAATAAATTTCTGTTGTGTATAAGCCAACCAGTCGGTGGGATTTTGTTATAGCAACCCATTTTGAAAGGGAACAGGAGAGGCTCTTGTCCCTAGAAGTCCTCCTCCTTGCCTTGTGTGTTACATCCTTGACACCTGGCAGAGGAGGGGCAGGTAAGAGCACCCAGAGATCTTGCCCACGACCACATTCTCCACTCTCTCCCCTCAACGTATGAGGCAGGGTCCCAAGCTTTATACAAGACATGATCTTGAGAAGCAAAGGGAATGTGGGTGAAGGAGGCATGCTAGGATGATCAGGTCTTGTGACTCTTTGGCAAATCTTCCGGTGGTTTTCCAGCTCGCTCAGTCAGAGCCATGCTTTACTAAGGCACAGGAGACCTTGACTACACACTGGATTTGTCCTGGTACCATTTTAAAAAGACATGACCAGGCTTCAACCCAGACAAATTTCAATAGATTCTGGGGTCGGGCTCAGGAATTTTTTCCAAGCTCCCACAGTGGGTAAAACGTACAGCTGGCTCTGAACCACAACCCTGCGCTATGTGGTCAGCCCTGCCCCCCACCCCAAACAAGCTCTCCAGCCTCACCCCCACCTCACTCCTCCTCTGCTTTCCCGGCTCCAGTGTCACCAACATCCCTGTGGTTCCTCAAATATGCCAAGCATGCTCCAGATTGGGCCTTTCCTCTGCCTGCAACACTCTTCCTTCATACACTCTCACCACCCACTCCCATAGCTCATTCAGGGTCCCTGATTAGAGGCCTTCCCAGACCACTTGGTATAAAAAAACAGGGAAGCCCCTATAAAATACCTCCTCTCCTCTCTTCTCCACACATTCCTTGTCTTCCTAACTCTGCTTTATTTTTCTCCAGACCTCCTCTCACCCTCTGACGTGTGTATCTGTTTCATGTCTGTCTCATTCTGGGATGTGAGTTCCACCCATGCAGGGCCTTTGTAATGTTCTGTGATAGCTCTGGCTCTTAGAAATATACCTGGCACAAAGGAGTTGCTCAGACAATGTCAGTTGAATGAGAAAACAGCTACTTCGACCTTATTTTTTACGTAGCTTTGTTTTTGAAGCAACCTAATCCAAGAAATTGGTAGGTTAAAACAAACAAATAAGTCCATTTTAAAAGTTCCATTTAAAGCTTAGAAAAACAAAGTGTCTCAACCTTTTCAACATAAAGAGTAAAAAATGTATGAGCTGAAAAGTATTTAAAATGGGACATATGATACACCTTTGCTCTGTTCTAATACTTTTTTTGATTTTTACCAATTCACTTTCCCAGCGTGATAAATTAAGATTCTAGGTCTCAAAATCATTTTGTAAAGGATATTTGGTACCAACACTCTTTGATGGCCTATCTGCCTTTGTGGCTTCTTCTCATCAGCACCTCTACAACAGTTTCTCTTCTGCCTCTGGCCCTGGAAGTCTACAGAGTCTCTGCTTCTCTTCCTGCCCTCAAGCCCGGATCAAGACACTCTACACCAAAGTGCATTCTTAAGTGACCTCTTCTTAGCTCTCAGTCGTGGAAGGAACCAAGTCAATGACTCTCCATACTCTTTCACTTTCCCTAGCCTTGGAGAAACATCAATGTGATAATTCTTATGTGAACTAAGTTACTTCCCATGTAATATAATTCACCAAGGATTTACAAAACATAATCTGGAAATTATGGGCATAAAGGAACCTAACCTTTGGGTTCCTACCAGTGTCTCTTCTACATTAGACTTAAGACTTTATTAGTGATAAAGGCTTTCCACAGTAAAACTGTTTACAAAACTGGCTGTATTTTTCCCCTCCCAGTAAATAGTCCATTTACAATGTGCCCCATTAAGAGGCAGAGTCTTTTTCTGCACCTCTTCAAACTGGGCTGGCCTTGTGACCTGCTTTGACCAATAAAATACAGCAGGAGTAACATGTGGTGGGAAAGATGACATGCTAGTTCTGACTCTACCCTCAAGAGATCATGCACATTTCTGCTCATTCTCTCTTGGAAACATGCTGCCCCATGTGACAAGTCCGGGATAGCCTGCTGGATGAAAAGAGTCACATGGCCTAGTTATTCCCATTGTCCTAGCCAACAGCCAGCCAACTCCCAGAAGTAGAGCTTCCCAACTGACTGTCAGCTGACCACAAATATATTCGGGGACCCAACTGAGACCAGAATAATCCATACAGAGGGCAAAAGAATTAGGCAAATAAATGATAGTTTAATGCCACTAAGTTTTGTGATAGTTTGTTGCACATAAACAGCTATTACATTTACCAAATATTTTTCATCATTGAGTTTGAAAAATATTCAGTTGATATTTATTTTAAAAAATCCTTTATTCAAATCCCAGAAAAACAAAAGACATACGTAAAAGGCTAGGGAAAAGAGCTGAAGGGAGGATCACAAAACATAGGAAAAAAAGCAAGTCAATGTACTTTCTTTGTTTTTATTTTTCCCCTACTTTTGTCAATATTTTGATTCCATAAAATATTTTTTTAATAAAACTGAGCTTTAAATAAGTTATCATAAAAGCTTCCCTTTCAGTTCTAAAAGGTAGATGCTTCTCTTAAGATGCTTCTTTTAATAGAAGAAGGTGTTTAATTAGCACCGAAGGCGTGATACAAGTTAAATGCTAATAAAGTTCATCCTAACAGTCAAGCTTAATACAGGGTCTGGCTCAGCACATTTTTGAAGTACTTCTTCTCTTTGAACTTAGCTTTTATTCTTCCTTTTTCAGAAGAAGTGACGTATACATCTTTACAGTGCTTCCCTGGATCTAGGTTTCTAATTTATATCTGTCAATTTTATTTGTCCTTTTGTTTCTATAGTTTTCTTAGGCAAGGGAAGAAAAATAATTTTACAAAACTTCCTAATTAAGTCAATTTACAGAGTTGAAACATAAACAATTCAAAGAAAGCTGTATTGAGAAAATTCTCAATTGCAGTTTAAGGACTAGATTTCCCAAACTCCTACTGATTGTTAGTTTAAAAAGCCAGAATTTAGAAAGGAATAGAATAGAGAAGAGAGGGAAAGAAAGTTGTCATTAATAAATCTATTCCAAGAAACAACTTGGGAAGAATTGGGGAAGAAAATTCATCAACAATTTAAATCTGGGATTTGTTCCCAGAAAATACTAATATTTATTAGTATTAGTATTTATTTAAAAAACTGCATTTTTCATTCTTGGGGAAGATGGGGATCCCCTTCTGAATATTATCACAGAGGTACATGTCACACATGGAGAGGTGTATCTGGCATACAGAGTGTGTGTCATGGAGGTGGAGACCCACATCTGCAAGAATAAATCAACCCTCTTTTGCCAGAAGGTTATCTTCTCCTTCTGTCCCATAAGTCCAGGCCCCTTCTGAGTTATGAGGCTTCAAAACTTATATTTTCTTACCTACAGTGAATGCCTAAGTAAACACTTTTAAAAGCTGGAAAAGCTAGTTTTCTGCTCTACTTCGAACCAATGCCAAATTGAAATAGCTGGGATCATGTCCCTTGTTATTTAAAGGGTTTTTTAAAAATAAAAGAATCCAATGAATTTTCCTTTTCTTGGCTCCTTCATCCTTCTCCCTTTGTGCTGATGTAGATATCCAAAACAGAGGTCAGACTGAATATAGAGTTGTATAAATTCTTTATTGCTAAAGAATCTTAATGTGTGAATTCTGTAGAGCATGCTATCAAACCAAACCACCAACGAAAGAGAAAACGTTAGAACTTTTGCCTACGTGGGAGTCAGGATTATCTCCTCAGGGCCACGTGGCTTTGAATGGCTCTAGAGCTGCATAGTGTCTTTCCTTTTTAAAAGTCATTCTTTAGTGCCAGTCGTTATTTTAGATCTCTTCTGCTCTCCTCCTAGAATATTACTTGTTACTAGTGCTTAAATGTTGTTAGATTGGAACTCATTTTCCATAATTAGTACAGTGAAATTTAGGTAAGCCAGAAACTTGAAAAGCAAAATACTGAACTTAACTCCAGAAAATCCAAAAGGTCTGAAGGACCATGTGATGTCAGAAGGGAAAAAAATGAAGGTTTCTCCCATTAATGGGATGTGGTTGCTATAGAACTAGAGGAAATGAAATGGGGAGGAAACTGGAGATAATACCATAATAGTTGGGGCTTATAAAATCTTTGTAAAAAACATCCCTTTTAAAAGTTAGGTTTGGACCCAATAATTCCCTGCCTTCCATTGCATGCCTTATACTATATGACCAAACACCTCCTGTTCCTTAGACAGAATTAGTCTCTGTATTCTCTAAGCTACTTGAAGATATTCAAAGGGTTCAAGGCTACTGGTGAGAGAGTTTCTGATACAAGAATCTCTTACATCATTTTAGAAATCCTCTATTGGAGTAGGGTGTAGGTTGTTAGAAGGTCTTCCAAATTATCAATAATAAACTGATCCCCAAACAAGACCACCTAGCTTTAAAAAAGCAAAGGCAACATGATAAGAGTGCTTCTCTGATACTCATATCACATATTACACTTGGATAGGTATATCCTGAAAAGGCCCCAGAAAGTCCCACACAAATGAATAGATACAGGACTGGAAGCTTTCTCAGTTGAGACTATTTTTTTTAAATCTGAGAGCCTGGTTAATGACTTTTGAAGTAATAATCATTAAAAAAATATTTTATGTCTTAGATACTTGATCCACAGTAAATGTATGCTTACTAAGCGATGAATGTCATCAGCAAATGCGGAGATTTATATTCCCTTCTAATTTGCTCTAGTTAATGAATTGAGTTCTAAGCACCATTGCATTTAGTAATTAAAATGCAGTTAGAAATTAAAATGCATTTAGAAAATTATGGCTGGGCAGTGAAAGCAGTTTCTTATGGCTTTTCTCTATAATAAGGCAAAGAAAAAAATCGCGGCCAGCATTTGTACGTTAAAATAATGATTTGTCCAGTTTTTATATTGTGTATCGACCATCTTCTACTTAATTAATGCAGTGATATTAACATCATTTTTGTATCAACTTTAGAATCTTGTAAGAAATATGTTTGACGTGCCATTAAAGATGACAGGATGCTAAGGGGTGGGTATTATACAGGTGCTTTAAAATTATTCTTTACACAGTCATACATTTAGATATTTCGTGATAAAATTTCAAAGGTCAGAGTATCCAGTAATTCCCAAAATGCACTTCGGAGGCGGGGGAGTAGGAGCAAGTTTCTGAGATAATTCCTAAACTAAGTTAAAAAGTGATAGCACAAAAAAAAAAAAAAAAAAAAAAAAAAGTGATAGCCCATAATTGTGCTTTAAAAATTTTGAAATTAGTTGCTAAATTTTAAAATGTGGACAGTTTACATTTTAAAAATTAAGATTTCTAGTTTCAGTTGAAAAATTGGAAGACCTGGTAAAGTTGGGTCCTGATTATGGTGTGGCAACCTTAGATTGGAACTGACTACTGAGACATACACAATATCCACTTAGCCCCATCACTCAACACAGATAGCCTCACTCATTCATATAACCTGTTTGACCCCCGAGTGACAGCAGAATGATCAAACTCTGCTCTGGACTGCTAAGGTCACATATGTGGAAGGAGCCCAGGAAACTCAATCTTCCATTCAGTACCTTACAGGAATGCTTTCTATACCACCTAGACCCTGCCTGTGCTCTTCCAGGAGCTTGCTTCAGTAGGAGGCAGGCAATACAATCCCTTTACAAATGGCTCTAATGGATAAAATGTCTTTATTTTCATCTCAAATCCACTTAAAGTAGAAATCACTTAAAGTGATTCAAAGAATAAATCTACTTTATCTTCTATATTAAATCCTTTCGTTTAGAAGGGAGTGATCACATCTGTATATAATACCCAGCACTTTTAAGCATTCATCGTGTGACATGGTTTCATGTCTAGCTTACAGTCAACTTAACTCCCTAAGCCTATTTTGTGTAAATAGCTATGAATATATTTCTCTCCTTTTTGTATTTCTGTAAATTAAAAAAAATCAAATTGTAAGACATCACATTTATTCATATTAAATTTCATTATTAATTTGGGTTTACTGGTCTAGTACGCTAACAATTCTTTTTGTTCTGTCCTTGCCTGTATTTTTCTTGATTGCTACAAGAAGATTCTGCCTACATATTCTTTTATTAGAATATAATAGGTATGTACTAGACATGTAGTTGAAATAACATGAAAACATTTATAAATAGAGCATGCCAATCAAAATCTCTGTAACCTCAACACATGCATCAAGTAAAAATCATGAATAAAGTATAATCATAGAATATTTTCTCCACAACTCTTAAATGGATTGGAAAAAAATCTTGTTTCCATGGTTTAACTCAATGATAATCAACTTATTCCTGGGAAGTTGGCCTTTTACCATTTTTAAAGATAGAGAAAGTAGAAGCAGAAGTAATTGGTTTTAAAAAAATTCACAGAGTATATTTAAAAGCACAAAGAACTAAATCCAAACTTTTAAAAGCAAATAATACATCCACAGACTGTTTTGTTTGCATGTATACATGCACATTCATAGAGCAAGTGAGTATGAGTGTGTGTGTATGTCTATGTGCATACATGCATATGTAAATATGTGTGTGTATGCATCGGACCATGTGAGAGTATGTGCATGTGTACACATGTATGTGTTTTAGGTCCTGGAAAGAATTTCTACACATCTTAAAAATTGCTCAGTGAATTCCAAAACACAAAGATAGTCAGAATCTCTGTAACCTCTATCCATATACCACACACATAGTTTGAAGTCTATTAGAGAGATGAGAACACACGCTCACTGAAATAAGTTATAATCTTATTTTACTTTATATTAAGGGATATCTTGATATCCTTTGGAAGTGTACTGTTTTTGATCAAATCAGCTCATTTCAAAGTTACTTTGGAATAAACGGAAAATCACTAAATTTCTGAAATTTTAATTTGAACAAAAACAAGTACCATATTTTAGGCTAAATAAATTTACTTAATTCCTTAATACAATGTTAAAGAATGCACACATATTCACACACATCTTCTTTAGACATGAGAGCAACTTAACAGCTACATATACATTAGTTCCTTTATAAATAATAAATAAGTACCTGGAAGATACATGCATGAACATAGAGCACGAGCTATCACCGGAATAGGAAGAAAATATTCCATATATTAAGGAAGTTATGGAAGGTAATCACAGATGAACCAGATTCATTTCCTAACGTATTATTTTTTAAAGAAAATCTACCCTGTTCACATTGTTACTCTAATTAAAAGAATTTGGGATAACATGACACGAAGCTATCTCTTTCTTCCTATTAAAATATACTTGAAGGCAAAGATTAAAATGTACATGCAGTAAGACTGGAAACTAAGATTAATGGTCAAGCATTTGTCAGAATCTGAGAAAATTTTCCTTCAGTGATAGCATCAGTGGAATTCAACAAAGAAATACTGTATTTTATATGTAGCCTTTACGGTCTGAAACAAAAGAATTGGAGCTGCAGATGAATCAGGACTAGACATCCCTGTTTCTTAAAAGTTAAATACAAGTTTGCCATATGACTCAGCAATTCCACTCTTAAGTATATATCCAAGAAAAATGAAAACTTATATTCACCAAGGACTTGCACAAGAATATTGTTAAGCATTATTCATAATAGCTCAAATGGGAACAACCTAGATGTCCACCTACTGATGAGTAGATACATAAAGTGTAGTATCCATGTAATAGAATACTACTCAGTAATAAAAAATGAACTACTGATACATGATATGACACAGATGAGCCTCAAAAACATTATGTTAAGTGAAAGAAGCCAGGCAGAAATCATACACTGTATGATTTTGTTTATATGAAATGTCTAGAAAAGGGAAGTCAATAGATATAGAAAGTAGATTAGTGGTTGGGGATTAACAGTAAATGGGCATGAGGGATCCTACCGAGGTGATAAAACTGTTCTAACACCGATTTATTGTAATAATTGTACAACTTGGAAAATTTGCTAAAGAAAAAAACATTGAATTGTACAGCTGTTAACGGGTTAACTATATCAGGGGTCCCCAATACCCGGGCCACAGACTGATACAGGTCTGTAGCCTGTTAGGAACCGGGCTGCACAGCAGGAGGTGGGCAGCAGACGAGCGAGCGAAGCTTCATCTGTATTTACAGCCGCTCCCCATCGCTCGCATTACCGCCTGAGCTCCACCTCCTGTCAGATCAGTGGGGACATTAGATTCTCATAGGGGCAGAAACCCTACTGCGAACTGTGCATGCGAGGGATCTTGGTTGCACGCTCCTTAAGAGAATCTAATGCCTGATGATCTGAGGTGGAGCTGAGGCAGTGACGCTAGCGCTGGGGAGCAGATGCAAATACAGGTTATCATTAGCAGAGAGGTTTGACTGCACAGAGACCATAATAAATCAGCTGTTTGCAGACTCATATCAAAGCCCTAACAGTGAGTGGCAAGTGACAATGAAGCTGCATCTTACGGAGTAGACTGGACATAAGCAACACGCTTTGGGTGTCACTGTCTCGCATCACCCCCAGATGGGACCATCTAGTTGCAGGAAAAGAAGCTCAGGGTTCCCACTGATTCTGCATTATGGTGAGTTGTATAATTATTTCATTATATGTTACAAGGTAATAATAATAGAAATGAAATGCACAATAAATGTAATGTGCTTGAATCATCCCGAAACCATCCCCCCCTACCCTGGTCCACGGAAAAATTGTCTTCCACGAAACCGGTCCCTGGTGCCAAAAAGGTTGGGGACTGCTGAACTATATGATATATAAAACATACCTCAATAAAGTTATTAAAATAAACCCAAACAACTAGGCAGCCAACACTTCTACATCCCTACTTTCCCCAATACATGCAAAAATATTGCACAAGCTCTACTTTACCATGTATCTGGAGAAATGGCCTGGCCCCTTTGCGATCAGCAGCTCTCTGGTTATTAAAACTCCAAAACAAGTAGGAACCAAGTAGGGAAGGAGCTAGATAATTAATTGTGTAATGAATCAAGAGATATACTCTTTCCTTATCCAGGGCATCATGGGTAGAAGCATACACAGAAAAGCCTTGGGGGCACCTATATTGGGGTTTATTGTTTTTCTTACACTAAAGTAGGCAAAGAACAACTACAAGCTGCTTCAAATGTTTCTAAGATTCGAATTTTCCTCATAGTCAGTGTACCTGAGTGCTGCAGTAGTAGACTTTCCTATGTTCTTTCAGAATAGGCCAAAAAGATGAATGTCTACTAGCCAACAGAAATTGGGTTGGAGTTGTGCATATCAAGTTGCACCACAGCTTTGGATCTGAGAACAGGCACCAAGGGGGACTAAGAAAAAGTTACACAGTGAGTGTCTTGAGCCAAGATTGAATTTAAAAAGAAAATCTGACATTCAATGATAACAGTTTCTAAAAAGAAACAAAAATTAGAAAAAGAGACGAAAGTGCATTGGACAAAGACACTTCAATAGGGAAAGGATAGTCTTTTCCACAAATGGTGCTGGGGCAACTGGAACTCCACATGCAAAAAGATGAATTTAGAAACCTAACTCACACCATACACATAAGTTAATTCAAAATTGATCGTAGACCTGAGTGTAATTTCTAAAACTAGGAAACTCTTAGGAAAAAAAAAAACCCAATAGAATGATTTTCCTGTGGGTTAGGTGAAGATGTCTTAGATGTGACACCAAAAGCACAGGTGATAAAAGAGAAAACTTTTATAAATCGGACTTCATCAAAATGTAAAACTTTTGGATTTTAAAAAGCACCATTAAAAAAGTGAAGACAATCCACAGAAGAAAACATTGCAAATCATACATCTGATAAAAGGCTTGTATCCAGAATATATAAAGAGCTTAAATTTGAACTCAAGAATATGTAGACTAATAATCCAATTCAAAATAAACAGAAAACTGAATAGGTATTGCACAAAAGATATATGAATGGAAAAGAAGCACATGAAAAGATGTTCAGCATCATTGGGGAAACACAAATTTAAACCACAAAGGTATCCCGCTCAACGTTCAATAAAATAGCTATAATAAAAAAGGTAGGTAATAAGTGTTCACAAGGATGTTGATAAATTGGAACTCTCCTCCATTGCTGGTGAGAATGTAAAGTGGTTGGCACAGCCACTTTGAAAAGAAGTTTGGCAGTTTCTTTAAAAAGTTAAACATAAATACATCATATGACCCATAAATTCTACTCTTAGATATCTATTTAAAGATATTGAAACACAGGTTCACACAAAAACTTATATGTGAAGGCTCATAGCAGCATTATTAATAAAAATGAAAAAAATCCAATGTCCATCAACTAATGAATGGGTAAACAATGTGATGCATACATATATACACACACACACACACACACACACAATTGAGTATTATTTGGAAATAAAAAGGAATGAAGTATTGATACACGCTACAAGAAGAATCAAGCTCAAAAACATTAGGTTAATTTGCAGCAACATGGATGGACCTAGAGATTAGCATACTATGTGAAGTAAGTCAGAAAGACAAAGACAAATGCCATATGATATCACTTATATGTGGAATATAAAATATGACACAAATGAACTATTTAAGAAACAGAAACAGACTTAGGGTTACCAAAGAGAAAAGGTGTGGGGGAGGGATAAATTAGGAGTTTGGGATTAGCAGATACAAACTACTATAGATAAACAAGGTCCTACTGTATGGCACAGGGAACTATATTCAATATCCTGTAATAAACCACAATGGAAAAGAATATGTATATATATGTATAACTGAATCACTCTGCTGTACAGCAGAAACTAACACATTGTAAATAAACTATACTTTAATAAAAAATAAAACAAAACAAATCAAAACATTAGGCTAAGTGAAAGGAGCCAGATGCAAAAGGCCACATATGGTATGATTACAATTATATGAAATATTCAGAAAATACAAAGCTATAGATGTAGAAAACATATTAGTGCTCGACTGAGGTCAGGGGTGAGAAGAGAAGGTGACTGCAAATGGCCGCTAGGAATCTCTGTGCAGTGATGGAAATATTCAAAAATTGATTACGGAGATGGGTGCACAATTCTGCACATTTACTAAAAAACATTAAATTGTACACTTAAAACAAGCGAATTTATGATATGTAAATTACACCTGAATAAAGCTGTTAAAATAAAATGTATTGGGTCAATTTTAAACAACTATTCCGGGAATTCCCTGGCGGTCCAGTGGTTAAGACTCAGTGCTTTCACCGCTATGGGCCTGGGTTCCATCCCTGGTGGGGAACTAAGATCCTGGAAGCCATGCAGCATGGCCAAAAATAAAGAAAGAAAGAAAAGAAAAGAAAAGAAAAAGTTCAGATAAAAAGAAAGGAAAAAAACAAAAAAACGGTCTGAATATTATTTTGAAATAATTTTCAAAGTACAGAAAGCAGCTTTGAAAACTGCTTAATATGATAATAAATTCTTAATAATCTTACTCTTAATATGATAATAAATATGGCCTCTATGAACCAAAAATAGAACATCATAGAAGAGATTCATCTCTGAAATAGGGAGCTGTTGGGAATAAGAAAATTCACAAAGGACACTAAAATTCAATGCAAAAATTAAATTTTGCACTGGAATCTTTAAAGAGCATGAGGTGACGAACACAGCAATTAACTCAGTGATATTAAGAACAAACTTGAGAAATCATCCAACACAGGTGAAAAGGATAAAAAAGGTGAAAGGATGAGAAAAATAGGTATAAGAAGTACAAAGTAAAGAAAATCCTAGGGAAAAAATAGAGCATATGTGATTATCAAGCCTAGACTACAAGAAAGTTCCTCTGAAATAATTAATAAATAGATGTTAATTTTCCAATTAAAGGGTCTATACATTTTGGGTATATTACAAAGACCATCACCTAGATATGCCCTGGCAGTGTTTATAAACTGGTTATTCTCCTTCAGCTGTCCAGATTCATTCTTGCCCCTTCTCTGCCCTGCTCTGTTCTTTGAGAACTTGACCTTTGCAGACCATTTTACCCAGGCTCCTTCCCCTATCAATTACCTTCTATTTGGGTTTGGCCAATTGAAGGCACTGGCAGAAATGCTGAGGGATAGAGGGCAGGAAGAGAGAGAGTTCAGGGGGATTCTCCTTGCTCCCTCACTTTTTTCAACACCACATCTTAGTAGTAGCTAAGACCCCTCCAGATGACAGCTCCCACTAGGTGGATCCTCTCCACAGTTCCAGCTTTTACTGGCCCCTGTAACACTATTTCCTCAGCAATGTCCTCATCTCTAGAGGTACTGATGGCTTCCAAGTGTTGTCGCTAGTCTTCTCTGAATGCCTCACCAGCTCAAATTAAGCGTTTGTTCCCTTAATCCTACCTACACCACTGTGAATAATCCTATTCATTTGCGCCATCTAGGGTGAATTTTACTTCCTACTGAAGGACACTGATTTACACAAAGGGTAAAGAAAAATAAACATGCAGAGAGAAAATAATTTGATATACAAAGGACTCAAAGTCAGACCAACCACACGCTTCTCCACTGCAAAACAAATGCCAGAAGCTAATGGAAAAAAATATATAATATGAGAAGAAAAAACTTTGACTCAAAAATTTCATTCTGTGTTCCTGTGTGAAGTCAACCAAATGCTAACTGGTTGTATTAAAGCTGTTTGCTATGTATTAAAAAACAAAAAACAAAACTCAGAGTTAACACTAGTAGAATTAAAAATGTCTTTAAAACTTTTTAAAAATTTATCTTCTGAATCACTGTAGAACATAATTATTCTAATTTAGCCTTATCTCTAAGTAAATGAATTTGATAATTGCATTTTATCCTTGAAGGACAATACTTTCCATATAACAGATCCTCCTAAATACAAACAGATGGCTACCGTTTCATAAAGTTCTATGAAAACCCTTTTTCCATGTGCAAGGAGGCAGTGGATATAATCACATACCAACATATTAGTCACTCATTATGCACTTGAATGCAATAATCAGTTGGGTTGTCTAATTATTTCTACTATTATTCAAGGCTCTTGGCCAATGTAAGAATGCTTACTTTGTGAAGGAAAGAAAAAATAATGTACTTAATTTTATTTACCACTATGATTGATGGGCTAGACAAATTAGAAATAACTGAGCTAGCCAGAAGATGAATATAGAACACTTTGAATTTTTAATTTTAAGCGCTTCTGAGTTGTCATGCTGAATATAGATGGCTCCATTAAGTAAAATATATAAGTATAAAATGGAAAATGTCAGGAGAGCAGCTAAATGACATCTTTAAATGTCATCTTCAAATGTCATTTACCATCTGGATAAAGATCACTTTAACTGACCCTGAAATGTAAAAATCAGAATCAGAACAGACATCAAATAAGTGACTGTATTTCCATTAAAATGCAATCAAGTATAAAATATTCAATATATGACTGAATTTTAAATTTGGAAAATACTTCCTAATATACAGTGAAATTGCATGTTATATTTACTCAAATGTAACACAAGTATTGGAAAACAGAGGAACCAAGTAAATTCTAATTTTAGGAGCTAAAGCTGGGCTCTTCTGACAGCAATCATGTCTTCTGAAACACTGCTTCCCTTGCCTGTGCATTTATTGATAGCTTTTGTATGTATAACGGTGTGTGTGTGTGTGAATTAAATGAAATATGGTTCTTAAATTCAGAGAGCATAGAATTTAGCTGTGGAGTCAACAAAAGCTACAAAACAATCTAAAGTATCTTGTGCTTGAATACAAGAGCCCTCTACTCCCTGCTAAGATGTTTCTTTTTAAGAAGAATGTTTATAGGGCAGCAAAGGTAGGAGAGAAACATTTATCCAGACAAATTAGTGCTGTGAGCCCCTTTGATGGATGCAGGGGCAGACAGTGCAGCCTTGTTGTAAGCATGTCCCCAAAACCATTGCAAATGTGAGCTAATGGATGGTGAAGCAGCAAGGACTTCCGACATGCCCCATGCCTCATACCTCAGGACAGACTGAAGTTAGAATGGTTCCATAGTGAAGCTAGATGTAAGGGGGAACTTCAGAAAGTAGCAGACATTCATGGGAAAAGAGAAAGCAAAAGTGTTTCAAAGGCCTGTGTAAAAGAACAAGCACCCTAGATAGATCTAAAGTTTCAACCTCATGGACTTAAAATTTCTTTCTAGGAGCTGTCTCAATCAGTTAATCTAGAGCTATGTGATAATAATAATATTATTAACACATATTATATTTTTATACTAACAACAACAAAATCTGATGTCTATATCATACCTTACAGTTTTTCACACTTTCATCCATGTTACCTCCTGTTATCTTTGTGAATAGACTGTATACGGAAAATATTTATTTTCCTTTAAGAGGTGATTAAATTGAGAATCAGCCATTAAATAACCTATCTGAAGTAACACAGGTATTAAATCTGTAAAAAGAAGAGCCAGGATCAACAGACCTGAAAACATTTTTCTAGCTTTATGTTCTTAGTTGTTTGTTTTTGTTTTTTTTCCTCCGAAGACTCCCTTTTTGTGAGATAAAATAGATTTTTCCTATAGACACACCTTGGAAGTATTCTCTCAAAGCCTGCCCAGAGCAATCCCTAAATGTGTGCTACAGGTACAGAACTTAAAGATTCTAGGAGTACTGAGGTCCCTACCGAGGGCAGGTCATGTGTGGGTCAGGAAGAAGACGGAAGGGGCAGCCTGAGTCCCTGCAGTGAGGCCAAGCTGGCTAGTGGAGACCATGGGCTTGGAGGCAGACGGACTAGTGTGGACCTGGCCTGCTTTCTGAGCATTGAGTGTTCAGCTCTAAAATGAAGCTATTAACAACACAATGATACATAAAGTGACTGGCTTATAATTAGTACTCAACACTGGTAGCTATTGAACAACTGCAGCCCTGGGGTAATTTTCCACATCTCCCCAGCCAAATTAACTGCTGAATTGACTGTCCCAAACATTGAAAATTGAAAGCAAATTTAGATAGTTTTGGGGAGTGAAAGGATCTGCAGCCTTCTCCCATTCTCTAAACATGCAGTTCACACTTTCTCACCAAAGAACACAGAAGTTAAACTGCAGAACTGATACCCCGGATATCAGAGTCGTCCTCTTGTTTTTGAACTCCCGTCCTCATTCCCCCTCCCAAGAAGCCTATGAGAACTTGTTTCAGGGAAGAGTTGCTGCTTCTGGAGAATAACTGGGGTTTGCGAGAAGCAAGGTAGAAGCCTGGAAATTTCTAGGAGGTAGCAAAAATCTCAAGAGACCTCTAATTCTGGAAGTGGGGTGAGGCTGGAGTTAGTCATCTGCTTCCTTCTCATCTTATTTGTATAGCCTCAGCACCATGGAAAGAGCCCTGATTCTGAGTCACATTTTTTGTTCTCTCTGCAAAATAGGGCCTGAAACACCTCTCTTAATTTCCATTCACTCTCTCTTTCAAAATTATTTGTTGTTTGTCAAATTTTGTCAACAACTACTGGTTGTTGTAGATACAATGATGAGTAAGACAGATTTAGTCCTTAACCTCAGGGAATTTACACTCTAGTGCAGGAAAAAATTCTAGACAAATTAAATATGAAATAGAAGTTGTTATAATATTACAGAATATATGGTCTAACTGACTACAAGCCAGGCACTGAACTGGACGCTGAAGGTGCCACAGTGATCAAAATAGGTAGGGCCCTGTCTTCATAGTGTTCACCACACTGAGACAATGAACATCAAAGTATTCAGTACTCAGTATTCAGCAAATACTCTGCTGTCAAATACAACCTCTACAAGGTTGTCCTTTCTATCAGAAAGTAATTAACTTTCTGATAGGAAAGACTACTACTCTCATGGCGACATTAACTGTTATTCCCTTATACACACTATACACATACTCAGTAAACGTTTGTTTAAAAATATTTGCTAAACTAAAGTCAGATCAAAGTCTTGGGATTTTAGCCTCATGGAAAAGGCTGAGACAGAGAGTAGATGCTATTTTCTGCCACTGCTAGAGGCAGGGCCGTTCTCAGGCAGCCAAGGGTGGCCGGGTAGACGGCAGTGGTAGAGAACAGTGTTGATAATTACTGCCCCAAAGCCTAAAAGCACCACAGGGACAAGTTAGGTCACAATGACACCCCTGAGTAAGGAAGGGACTAGGTTGTTTAATGGGGGCTGGTTCTACATGAGGTTTTTGTCTGTCACACACACAACAAAGGCCAAAGGACCTCAAAAAGATTCTTATTATGCTCTTGGAAACATAAAGACTTTCACCTTCAAAAAACATCAGAGAAGTCTCATATTATTTTAATAATAGCTAAAGACAAATGTATGGATGTTTAACTGATGACCAGCACTCATTAACTTGTGCCACACACCATAGGGTGAGAACCTGGCAGCCTTCCGGTGGCAGATTTCACTGCAGAGAATCATACGTTTAAAGAACTCACCTCAGAGACTTTCCGCACAACTTAGAATGTCTAGGTACCATCATTCAATACTCTGGTTTATTTCTTATTGGAAAAGATGGTGAATTCTTTGGTCATCGTGATGTCTTATTGGCCTCCTGGGTTGGAGAACTAAGACTACATACAAAGTGGGGCTCAGATTATTCAGAAAGCTTCACTTATTCTCAGCCCTGTACATCGGGTCTTCAGTTCTGATTTCGACACTAAACCAGGTCCTTGAATGCTGAATAGTAGCAACAACCAGAGAGAGTGTTGTAGGTCTTGGTCTCTGTGGTTGAAAACCCTTCAGCAGAGCCCTCAGTGAGTGCAAACTCTCAGTTTAATGCAATATTCTGATATCTCTGTGTGTGTGTGTGTGTGTGTGTGTGTGTACTTACTGCCCAGTGTATATATTCTGCCCAGTGTATATATTCCACTGCAGTGGAAGCACAGAGTCTTAACCACTGGACCACCAAGGAAATCCCCTGATATCTGTATATTTGTAGCCTCCATGGTATCCATATGGTCACATTCTAGCAGATAATAAATTACTGTTCAATAAATACCTGTTGATTGAATATACAAAAAATTACAGTAATAAAATAATAGTAGTGATATGAAGTGGCATCCTGACTATGAACAGAACTTTCAGGAAGCACAGAGATGGATAACTGATAATGTCGAAAATGACATTTTCATAGAGACCTTTGAGAGCATTCAGTTTAATTTCTGCATTTATGGATAAAGAAACTGAGGCCTAAAAATTTCAAATTATTTGCTCAACATAACAGGGAATGAGAGGTGAGATTTTAAAGCCAGTTTCTAGACTCCATGACATATGTGATTTTTAATAAGTCACCCTCAAATTCGCAGCTAATGACAAAATGTCTTAACTTTATTTTCTGCAAAATTTAAATTCCTAATTTATTAAGTGTATAGGTGAGAACTGACAATTTTTACAAAGGTGAGAACTGACAATTTTTACAAAGGCTCATCCATCCATTGGTTGCCATCCATCATCACATAAAGTCTGTTTATAATTGTCAACATTCTGCTGTACTGTAATTGATTTTCTTCATGGTTATTCTGGAGACCTCTCATGAAACCTGGTGTTACCTCCATATTAGGTCACAGCTAGGTAAGAATTTCATTCAATATTTCTCTCCCTGACTTGACTGCTACTAAACTTAGATTAACAGTGTACATCCCCTGGACTAAGTTTTCCTTCATGTTCCCAGAATTCTTCTGTGACCAAAGTTTTAAACCCTTATTTCAATGGTTATGATTTACCAAGAACCATTTCAAACCCCTTTTTAAAGTAGGTTGGAGGGCTTCCCTGGTGGCGCAGTGGTTGAGAGTCCGCCTGCTGATGCAGGGGACACGGGTTCGTGCCCCAGTCTGGGAAGATCCCACATGCCGCGGAGCGGCTGGGCCCGTGAGCCATGGCCGCTGAGCCTGCGCGTCTGGAGCCTGTGCTCCGCAACGGGAGAGGCCACAACAGGGAGAGGCCCACGTACCGCAAAAAAAAAATAAATTAATTAAAAAATAAAGTAGGTTGGATAGAGAAGTCAGAGAAGTAAACAACTCTTCAGTAACTATGTGGTAACATGCTTCCACGAAGATACCGAAACACAGGTCAGCTGCTCAGTTTTCAGAGGCAGATCACTCAAAGTTCGGCCTAAAGCCCCAGGTCCTCTGTTAAACTGGCAGAGTCCAGGGTGAGAGACTTAGCGCCCATGGATATGGTTTATCAGCAAGTGCAACAACCATTTCAAAATACATTTATCAAACAATTTCTATGAAGCCATGGGAACTGCATGTGTACTCAATGGGAAGTGCTTAGTCCATTATTGTAAGAGTTCATCATTTGCACAGTGCCTTACTGTTTCAAGAATATAAAGTTTGAAATTCCAGCCAAGAAAAGAACTGAAATCTGATCCATTGTACAGGGTGTGTAATGCTGATGTGTACTTTTATATAAAACAAAACCCAGAAATTTGAGGTTTATAATAAAAAAATCAATATTTTTCACAAAATAAGCCAACAGGGATTTTCTGATCTGTTCACTACTTCACTTCTACTGAGAACTCGGCATCAGGGTAAAAGAAAAGTGCCATTTACCCAAATGAGTCTTGGGAATCACTTCAAAGTGCATATAACTGCATATGTAATTTCGTTTAAAAAATCCAATAAGGTTTATAATTCCGAAATCAATATATCTTTAAAAATGCAACAATTGGTGACCTGGAAGACAAGCTTTTCTATGCTTACCTGGCACATTATTCTTTGCTTTTAATTTAGTTTCTTTTATTCCTGCCTATGTTATTCAACAAACTACTGCCTCTGAGAAGATGTGACTAACGTCATAGTGTTTAATTGATGCATTTCAAAATATTTATAGTAATTTCATCAAAAATATCAATGATTACTGTTCCATTTTTTCAAATTATAAGTTAACTACCAGAACCAGGGGAAAATACTTGAATGCTAAAGAAATTCCCCATTTAAACTGTCTTTTGGGCTGCCTCTTTGCTGATTTATCACTCAGTATTTCTTTTTGCACTTTATAACTTAAACATGCCCTATCAAAACCAAGTATGGTTACAATCAGTTCTTTATTTTATATAAGAAAATAAGTAGGGTGGGAGGGAGGGAGACGTAAGAGGGAAGAGATATGGGAACATATGTATATGTATAACTGATTCACTTTGTTATAAAGCAGAAACTAACACACCATTGTAAAGCAATTATACCCCAATAAAGATGTTTAAAAAAAAGAAAAGAAAAGAAAATAAGTAGGTAGTTGTAAACAGTCAGGACAAGCATTTGTTTATTAGAGTGTTCTGCCTGTACAGAGTCTGAGTAAACAGATATATTCTCTATGTACTCGATAAAATTTTTTTTAAAAAAGAGGCACTACTGTTGAAATTTATAGTACTAATTATTTTTGTGTTCTAGAATGAAAGTTCATTGTAATACATAGGATATATTAACCAAGTGCACAGAAAATAGAAGTCCCAAGATAGATGGTGCTATTGCAGTAGGCCAGTTAACAGCCCCCTAGAGCAAAGGCCAGTAAAAGCTAAGAAAATTATTTTCTTTTAAGATTCTTGGGTCGGGGTGAGGGATGAGACGACACAAAGAGATTCTGAACTGAAAAAGATCTAACAAAGAGTTCTCATCATCATCATCTCAGTTACTGTTACTCTTTTTTCCTTTTCCATCTTTAAAGATCCTCTGTTGGTTTATTCTTTTCTCAAATATCTGTCAGCAGTGCTTCTCCAAGTACCAGACTTTAAAGGTGACATGAGAAGACGCCTTCCTCCTGAAGAGCACAGGGCTTTCAAAGCTTTGAAAATAAAGGTTGTTCCCACAGCAGCAGGACTTCAGAAAGGGCAGTGATCCTCAATTAACTGTAGCAGAGACTCACCCCTCATAGAACCTCCTCCATACCGATATATAGCCTACTCTATATTCTCATTATGTGTGCATTAACCCATCCTGGCATTCAAAGAGCTAGTTGTAGTTTCCATAAAATAACTTTTACAAAAACTTCTGTCTCACTGATTGTTTGTGATGCTGAAAGATAGAAAAGCATTTTTCCCAGGTTACATAAAGGTAAAGGCATTTTTCTACTGCAAGAAAGCATAATGCCAGTAGTAATCAATGTTTTATAAGTAGGATGAGAATGCCATTAAGATTCTAAGGCAGCATCCTAAGAGATCCCTCCGGTTTACAGGTGGCAGAACATCAGCTGTTCAACGCAAGCAATGAGTAGTAGTAGAGTCAACTTATTACCTCCATCCTGCCTCTGCTCAACTCTTCTTTCCCCCAGTACCGACTCCCTGCTCTCAGGGGGAGAAGACAAGCAGATGGATGTGAGCAGGTGCACAGGACCTTGTGCAGCCACCAGCCCTGAGAGCAATTGGCCAACACCCTTGAAGCCAGTTAAACTCTTAGAAAATGGTTTCCAAACTCCAGCAGATGGCCTACTGTTCCCAGTTGTGCTGTTCTACATCTATATGACTCCATATAGGAAACTAAAATCTGCGAGTTGGAGGATTGCTTCTCTGTAGTGTATTCTATTGGGCATTTTATGATTTTACTCCATAACTAGTGCATTTTCTTCATAATGGAAAGCTTGGCCTGGTTATGTTTTCTCCACTGGTAGAATGCCTCAAAGTGATAAAAGTTGTGTGGTTAACACTCACCAAGGACTTGAATATGTTTTCATTTTACAAACAAGAAAGCAGATGATTAACTGAAGTTGTTGAAGTTAGATGGGGACAAGTCAGGCTTCAAACTCACAACCTCTACCGCACAAAGTAAGCCAGTTATGATTGCAATTCATTTTTTTTTTTTTTTTTTTTTTTTGTAG
>NW_020174698.1:8758349-8784470 GCF_003031525.2 Neophocaena asiaeorientalis asiaeorientalis | reverse complement strand
TTTTTTTACTTTTTTTTTTTTTTTTTTTTTTTTTTTTGCAGTACGCGGGCCTCTCACTGTTGTGGCCTCTCCCGTTGCGGAGCACAGGCTCCAGACGCGCAGGCTCAGCGGCCATGGCTCACGGGCCTAGCTGCTCTGCCGCATGTGGGATCTTTCCCGGACCGGGGCATGAACCCATGTCCCCTGCATCGGCAGGCGGACTCTCAACCACTGCGCCACCAGGGAAGCCCCGCAATTCAGTTTTTATATTTATTTTTTTGGAGAATAACAAAATCACCATTACAAAAATCTTAATTTTAATGAAACATTTCTGATTTCTAAACTACTTTTAACTACTTTTTCTATTTCTGAACACTATGAAGGTCAACCTCTAGTGAATGATTATGGAACTTTTCTGCCAGAATATATTTCATTTTCCCTTTATTGGACCATTTAGAATCCTTCAGATATTTAACTTCTGCTTTCTCTCCCTTCTTCTCTATTTCCATTTCTTTTCCCTATCACCACTTACCTACTCAAACTGTGAATGCTATTTTAGAGCCCATTTTAAAAATAAAAGGTCACTTTAAAAGCCAACGTCCTGCATACCTGCTCCTAAATTTTTTACACTTTTATTGTTGCAGTCTCTAATTAGGGATTGGAGTTTGGCTTTTCTAAGTCCAAGGAGGATGAGAATTTCTTCTTTGGCATGAACATATACCCACACTGCCTAATGCAGCAAGAGTATCTTCCTAATTCAGAGTTAGAACCCTGATGGAGGAAACAGTTATAAGAAAAAGTGTAGAAAACAAATGGAAATGCATTTTTACAGTGATTCTCCTGAGGACGTCCCCAGATTCCAGTCATTTTTTTCTAGTAGCCAGATTATCTTGGCTTTTATTTTAAGATGGGAAAAGTCTCATCTCTCTGGCTAATGGACAGCCAGTCTACAGGAATTTCCCCCTTTCCTGGACACAGGATGAAAATCAGAAAGCTCTTATGCCATTCTTAAATCCAACTTTCCAGATATCCACTTGAAAAACATTGATATAATGCCAAATCACGAGGCATTTTTCTATCCCTTATAATCAGTGAAGTTTGTTTTTACTTGAATTTTTTTTTTTTTTTTTTTTTTTGCGGTGCGCGGGCCTCTCACCGCTGTGGCCTCCCCCGTTGCAGAGTCCGAGCTCTGGACGTGCAGGCTCAGCGGCCATGGCTCACGGGCCCAGCCGCTCCACGGCATGTGGGATCTTCCCGGACTGGGGCACGAACCCGCGTCCCCTGCAGCGGCAGGCGGACTCTCAACCACCGCGTCACCAGGGAAGCCCTGAATATTTTTAATTGGATAAACAAAGAGTATGGAAGAAGGCAAGTGAGGTCTGAATATGGAATGGAGCCTTATGGACCTGACAATGAGCTTTCTTCTTGCTTGTCCATAAGAAGGTATTTAAGAGCTATTCTTACAGGTTGAATTGTGCCACTGCTCCAATTTACATGTTGAAGTCCTAATACCAAGCAAGTACCTCAGAATGTGACCTTATTTGGAGAGAGGGTCTTTACTGAGACAATCAAGCTACAATAAAGCCATTACAGCAGGTCCTAATCTAATTTGACTGGTGTCTTACAAGAAGGGGAAATTTGGTCATAGACAGCTACGGGGAGAATGCCATGTGAGTGTGAAGATGCATATATATAAGCCAAGGAGAGAGGCCTGGAATAGATCCTTCCTTCACAGCCCTCAGAAGAAACCAACCCTGACAACACCTTGATTTTGGACTTTTAGCCTCCAGAACTGTGAGAAAATAAACTTCTATTGTTTAAGCCACTCAGTTTGTAGTACTTTCTTATGACAGCCCCACCAAATAACAGCTACCTACTTAATTTTTTCAAACTTTCAATTTTTCACAAACTTCAACTGTACATTATTACCGAAGAAACCTATCCTTATATTTATATTAATTTAATATTTGATCTCTCAACTTTAGCATAAAATCTATGCTGTTCTTTAATGGTAACGTCCTGGACTTCAAGATAAAAGTCATGATAGCTGCAAGAGGTGTGGAAATTCATTGAAAATAACACTTTATAACTGCACTGAGGCAAGTAGAAGTTAGAGGACTTTTAAGTCACCCAATTAGTTACTGGTGAAGATAGTCCCACCACTCCCAGTCGCCATGTTTTTCTGCTGTAGCACACAGCCACCCTTAGGTATTAGCTAAGAATCACATATCAGTACAATGATTTTTTTTAGGTTTTTTTTTTTTTTTTTTTTTTTTTTTTGCGGTACGCGGGCCTCTCACTGTTGTGGCCTCTCCCGTTGTGGAGCACAGGCTCCGGACGCGCAGGCTCAGCGGCCATGGCTCACGGGCCCAGCCGCTCCGCGGCATGTGGGATCCTCCCGGACCGGGGCACGAACCCGTGTCCCCTGCATCGGCAGGTGGACTCTCAACCACTGCGCCACCAGGGAAGCCCCTAGAGGACTTTTAAGTCACCCAATTAGTTACTGGTGAAGATAGTCCCACCACTCCCAGTCGCCATGTTTTTCTGCTGTAGCACACAGCCACCCTTAGGTATTAGCTAAGAATCACATATCAGTACAATGATTTTTTTTTTTTTTTTTGCGGTACGCGGGCCTCTCACTGCTGTGGCCTCTCCCGTTGCGGAGCACAGGCTCTGGACGCGCAGGCTCAGCGGCCATGGCTCGCGGGCCCAGGCACTCCGCAGCATGTGGGATCTTCCCGGACCGGGGCAGGAACCCGTGTCCCCAGCATCGGCAGGCGGACTCCCAACCACTGCGCCACCAGGGAAGCCCCAGTACAATGATTCTGCCCTAATTTGTCATGTTAAAAATGTTTAAATTCAGGATAATATAAGTAGAAACTTAGATCACAAAACAGGTTGCCCCACTGAAACAGTGTTCTACAAATTCCTGCCACACATTCTTAATTGACAACTGATATTTTCACTGTTAAACGGTAGTTATATTTTTATACCATTTCGAGATAAACACAGCAGTGGAATGTGCCAATATCTCAGTTAGTCTATGGGAAGATTAGGATTTTCATTTAAATTCTGCATATTTAAGCAGAGGAAGTGTCCAGAGGACCACGTGTGTATTTGCTAATTCTCAATAATGGTTTTCACAAGTTGCACTGTACATTTTCAGGCAGTTTTCAAGGAAGAATATTATTTCAATTCAAACTGTTACTTTTCACAAAGCTATTTCTTTCTTTTTTTTTAAACATCTTTACTGGAGTATAATTGCTCTACAATGGTGTGTTAGTTCTAATTATTTCTCGATACATCTTTCTGTTTCTTTTATTCTCGTTATTTTCTTTGATACTGATTTTGTGCTTTGAGAAGATTCAGGGGAAACATGGTAGGAATTTTCTAATAGCTGATGTGGAAGAGAACTCTGACTCTTGTACCCGAAAGGGTAGGACTGAGATGAATTTATTAAAGTTACAAGTAGATAGATTTCAACTCAAAACAAAGAAAACCTTAAACAGAGCTATGCTGTGATAAAATTGGCTGCTGGAGATGATCTTAAGGGCTAGTCACTGGTGAAGTTCTAAGTATTAGACCATTTGGGGGCTTTGTTATAAGAAGGAATCAAACAATGATCAGATTAGATTGAATGGCCTTTATGGTCTTTTTCATCCTGAAAGTCTGTGCTTCTATGAACTCAGTAGTAATCTCACAGGATTAGCACTTCCCCTCAACTAACAGAAGGCTTATTCCTTCATATTCTTGATATCCTTTGTGTTTGGTATAGCTGTGTAATTTATTTAATTAACATCCATTTAGATATCACACACGAAGCATCCGTCACAGCTCATATATGTCAAGTCAGAGGCAGGGTAGAGGTCAGAATTTCTTCTTTGCTACTTATTTATTAGTATGAAATCATGTATCTGTTACTATATTGGGTGAGAACAACAAACTGTCCTATAATCATAAAAAATTTAATTATTTTAACAGTCATATTAGTCTTTGGTATGCTCTTTGAAGAGCTAAATATATATAGCACGCCATGAGATAACTGATTACTAACCTCCTTCATTTTTTCCAGTTCATTCTGCAGAGCTTGCTTTGCTATCTCAACTTCTATAAGCTGTTGCCTCAGTTTCTCATTTTCATCTTCTGTTGTTGTTCGCTTTTCTTCCACATTTTCCAATTCATGGTGAAGTCTCACAGATACATCCTTTGCTACCTAAATTTAAGTGTTTTTAACAATAAACTGTAATTAAAGACAATACAACAAATGGGCTTAAGTTATATTAAAAGTACTAGAACCAATATGTATATAGTGTCTACCATATGCCAGACATCATTCCAGATGCATTACATATAAGCCATTTCACATACATAAACCATTTAACTCTCTCAACAATCCCATGAAATAGATCCTATTATTATTCCTGTTTTATAGATGAGGAAAACTGAGTCTCATGGAGGTAAAGTAATACGCTCAAGGTGACACAGCTAACAAGTGGCCAGGTAGTCTGGCTCTCCACTCTGTTCCCTTAATGTCTACAAGACATCATGGTTATAAATGTTCAATTGTGTTTTATCACGTGTAGAGATTTCACAAGTCTCTAATTCCACAACAAAACTATGAGGTAGATGCCTCCATTATCACTTATTTTAAAGACTAGAAAATAAAATATTCCCAGGTAGGGTCTGGGGCTTGAATTTTGATCCTAACATTCCAGGTGCTTAGTTTTAAGAAATATTTTAGTCTTTGAGACTTTTGTTTGTTTGTTTAAATTAGTGTGTGCATTTTTGCCTCCTGTTTTAAGATTACCTCAGAAATTTTAGGGTTTGGAAGAAAAGTGGGGCAGTCTGGTGCTGTAGCTCAGGATACAGGCTGTGGTTTTGGACTGAGTGGGGAGCCAGCCTGACCAACTACTAGCCAAGTTCCAGGGCTAGGGGCTGGGCACTTAACTTTCGTAAAAGGTTCATTGTGGGCACCTGTAAAATGATGCTATTTATAATCCCTTCCTTACAGGTTTTTCTCCTTGAGAACTAAATGAAATAATAATATGAGTAACAATGGTTGCCACAGTGCCTGGTGCCTAGTCAACACTTGACAAATGTCAGAAAAAGGAAAAAAAGAAATGATACAACGGCTTTCATAAAATGTTTTCCCATGGCTTTCTTTTAAAAAAAATACAAGATAATTACACTCGGCTTTTAAATCTTCATGAAATTAATACAATTAAAATTATATTTCTTTTGCTGTCCCAGACCATGAAGATAACATCTGATTTGCGTTGTCAGTGAATCTGCCTACAGTAAAACCGAACGAACAGACCACACCTACCTAAAAAACGCACTTCAAAGTTGAAATTTCTCCACTGGGGGAGACTCTGAAGAAGCAACCTCCCTAAGAACATGGTTCTTTCATTTAGCGCACTCTCCCTTTACTTTTCCAAAAGGGACCACAAGCTGGACAGTCTTCCTTTCTGGGAGTTATCTAAGTGGTAATTACAGAAAGGAAGGAGTTCTGGAAGAAGGCGTTGGGGACGGGGGTGGCTTTCAGAGAGAAATCTTAACTCTAATATCTTCCCAGTGCTGTTCCTATTCTGGGCTTCAACTCCACTGAAGGAGTCTTCACCGCGCTGCTCCAGAGGGCCTGACTCCATCTGGCCTGCGCTTGGAGGACAGTCTCTGGAAGTCAGATCAAGGCCTGCGCTCGGCCACGCCGTTTCCGCCGCGGAAGGAGGCGCCCTCCTCCCACCACCTCTGTAATCGTCACCGTGGCTCCCAGGGCAGCCCGCAGAGCTCGCTCTCTGCAAGACCCTCCCCCCACACAGGGCTCTTCAGACCCACCTGTCCGTTTTTCCTCTTCCCTTTCCGGGACCTTGACATTCTGTGATTGGCGCTGCGAAACTCCGTGCCCCTAGAGCTCTTTGCCAATCACCACTGAAGGCCTTTCAACGCAAAGCGCCCGTGACCTGAGTCCCCACCCACGGCCCCTGCCGCGCGCCCCCCAGGCCCCGGCGCCGCAGACCTTGAGGTCCTGCTCCAGGCTGCGCAACAGCTCCCCGTCGATCTCCCCGGTCTGCGCGTAGCGGAGCCTTTTGCGCTCGGCTTTGCGGAGGCGGTACTGCAGGATCCGGCAGTTTTTGTTGGCTCTCTCCAACTCGTGGCGCATTTCCTGCAGTTGGCAGGCATCCTCCTCGAAGAAAGTGTCCCTCATCTCGTCCATCTCGGTCCTCAGTTCATCGATCTCGTTCTGAGGCGGTGACAGGCCGCGGGTCAAAATTAGCTTCGCCTCCCACCCCTCGGACATACACCGTCTACACCCCATCCCAGCTCCAAATTCTCAGCTTTACTGCTCCCTCTCCATGAGACAGGAATGACCCGGAGCTGAATGAACAAGAAGAAACTAGAAAAAACGGGCTCTCTTTAGGCCTTCCCTCGCTCTCCTACTCCAGCTCTGTCCGTGAAAAAGTGAGCCAAACCATAATAATCGGAGAAACGAAGGCCCAGATTTGGATCTAAATAAAAACCTAACGCTGCTGATCGCAAAGCCCTTTTAGATCCGGAAAGGGCCTAGGGACCCCCTCCCCTCATTTCCTGTTCCCCTCCCTCTTGAAGGCTCCCTAACAGGTTAGCAGCCTCTCACTCCCGCCAGGACACGCCCTAATGCTCCGAGGCCCACACCTCCCCTCCTCCAACCCATCCCCCACACCCTCCTCACCTTGAGAGTCTCATTTTCCTCCCGCAGCTTCTCCATCTCCTCCTGCATTTCCTCCTGCTCCTGGAGCTGCTGCGGGTGCGGCTGCGACGAAGGGGGCGCCGCTGCCTGCATGCCGCCGCCGCCGCTCGCGCTGCCCTCTGCGCCCTGTTGGGGGCCCTCTGCTGCCGCCGCCATTGGGGAGGTGGGAGGGACTGCGAGGGGCTCACAAATGGCAGGGGCGCCAGCGACCGGAGAGCTGCGATTGCTGCCGCCGCCGCCGTTCTTACTGTGCATCTGAGCCGCGGCGGCCGCCGCCGCCGCCCGCTCTTTCTTGAGATGGAACTGGATGAGCTCAGACTGCAGACATCCTTCCTTCCAGTAGCTCCCTCCGCCACCGCTGCCAGGCCCCACAACGCCAATCCCAGAGTTTCTGCTGCCAGAGCCTGGGGTTTTGCCCGCAGAGGAGGTGGATGGCGAGGGGGAGGCCCCCTCCGCGCCGCTGCCGCCCCTCGGCTGAGCGCGTACGCTTTTCCCTCGCCAGCCCCTGGGCGGCGGCGGCGGCTGCGGAGCGCCCCCCTCCCTTTCCCCAGAGCCGCTGCCGGCTCCTCCTCCTTCCCCACCCCCTCCTCCTCCTTCTCCGAGAGGAGGGGGTTCCCCGAGTTTAGAGGACGCGGGCTCTAGCTCCCGGGGCGGCTCCTCCGACGCGCCAGGCCTCCTGACACCCACCGGGGCCAGGGTCGCCACGGGGGCCACTTCAGCACCAGCCAAGGACTGGACAGCTCCCGGCGCGGCCCCTTTGGGCGCCAGGGGCGCGGCCTTCTCCGCCCCTCCTCCGCTTCCTCGGGCGCTGGCCGGAGGCGCCGTGCGGCTCCCGGTCTTGTTGCCCTGCTGCTGCTGCAGCTGCTGCTGTCGAATAGAATTGAGTTTAGTACCAGCCCCTACCGGGGACCGGGTGGCCGCGGTGGTCTGTCGGACCGAATTGTCTCTCGGTCTAGCGGGTGACTGAGCACGCTGCTGCTTTCTGCTGCTGCCCTCCGGGTGCAAGCGAGCCTCAGTGGCAGCTGTGGCGGCAGAAGCTGCGGCTGTGGCAGGGGCAGCGCCCCCCGTCGGTGGCTGACTCATTGCGGTCTAGGAAGAATCTATCAGAGGCGATTTACAATAGTCTTATCACCAGATCACTCTCTTCCCTCCTCACAGCCAGCAACCTTCCTTTCTAATCTGGGACAGAAACAAAAGAAGGAAAGCACACAGCGTGTCTGCATTGTTACAGAGCAAAGAGTGATTTTCCGTAACAAGAGAAGCCCTAGAAAATGAGGTTTGGACGGCGCTTAATAGAAGACTAGAGTTTAGAACTAGGATGTAGAACTGTCAATTCTCATTTTGCCCAGGGAGGCGCTATCTCCATCTCACGCCACCTCAGTAAAATGAAGATCTGAAAGCCGCTGAACCTCCCATTCTCACGGTAGCAGGTTATGGCAAGGATGGAATCAGAAAGGAATTGATGGGAAGGGAGTTTTTTGTTTGTTTGTTTGTTTAAGAAGATAAGGTCAAGAAGCTTCAGAAGGAGAAGAAGTCCAAAGGTTAGAACTGTCAATACCCTGATTTTTCAGCTTTGGTTTCCTCACTATCAAATCTGCGTTTCAAAGCCTAATTTCATGGAGAAAGTTTTAATTGATATTCCCAAGTGTCAATTAGATGAAAAGGGTTATGAAAGGGTTTTTCTTAGAGAACACTTGTTACGGATAAATGATACTTTTCTCAAACAGCTCTAGCCCTTAATGTTGCATTTTGTGAGAGAAATACACCCAATTTCCTTTAGACTAGAACTAAAAGAAAATATAAATAATGAATGACTTTAAGCCAACTTCAGTTTCAAGAAAATATGGCATTAAAAATCATCTATGTGGTTTAGTCATTAGCAGCGCTGAAGGGATTTTTCTTTTTCTTTTAATTTATTTATTTTTTAGTTTTGAGAAATAAATTAAAAATCATTTGGAAAAATTTATTGGTGGCTCTGCACAATTTCTTAAATTACAGGTGATAACTTTTTCTACACTTATCTAAATTTCAATGTTCTTGTGAATTGCTTTAGTTTTAAGTGTAATTGCTAAACAAAGTATTTTCATTATTAAGCACCTTCTCAGATGGTACATAACAGGCAAAGGTGTACTTTTAAAGTGCCCAGTCCTTTCCATGAAGCCAAATGCTAAGACAGAATGACCCTGCACCCAAGAAGGCTGGTGCATCCTCACTCACGGTGGTAAGATCAACTTCTGTTTTGTATTTTTTCCAAGATAAATCCATCACTGGCTTTTAAAATCTGGAAAATAGCAACTCAAAACCCACTGCCTCCTGGTTTTTTCTCCCTAGTGATCCAGCTGCTTAGTCAGCTAGTCAGTTAGGTGCGTTTTCCTTAGAAATATAATTTCTCTCTAAAGGGCATGACTGAAAAGGGCATGACTAGGCAGAAAGTTCTGCTTTAAAAAAAATCCTCCTATTAGGGGAGGAGATACTTGCTAGTTACTTTACTAGCATTCGTCCTGTTATTGTCTAAGTATCATAGCTTAGTCAATGTGTAGTAATCCCTCATTTTATAAAGAAATATTACTGGAAGGCTCCTCCACCTCCCTTTCTCTTTCTGGGATCTCCTTCCAACTCAATTTGGAAAATAACAGTGAACAAAGAAGACATGGGGAGGGAGAGGGAGGAGTCATCCATCAACTTATTTTCTACATGTTCTCCCAGAGCAACATGCTCCTAGAATATCTGGTCTAGTTCACTAGCAGGTCACACTAACCGGGATCACCCAAATAAGTCATATTGCCAATGCAAACTTATTTTTGTTTTGAATTAGGCAAAACCACTCTGAAGCTGAGAGCCACCAGAGAACGTTTAATTCGGCCCCCATACAGCTCTACCGCAGGAGAAAGCTCGAGTTCCAGGAACTCGGCTCCCACAATCAAAGGTACCTGGCTGCTGTCACGTGGTTCTCACAAAGTACCAGGATGCTGTGTCTCTTTGAGGCTTCTCCTATAAAATTCGCCAACCCAGCAACCCCAGCACGGCCTAAACCAACAATTCTAATCTCAAGTTTTATCTGCCCACTCACCCTCCCCATCCCTTTAGAAAATCCAGAACTGCTCACTTCTTGGCAGAGGCGATGTTTTGAGGCTGGAGCAAATCAACAGCGCTTTCCTTCTGATCTTCCGGGGACCTCAGGGTTCTTACTGTGTCTTTTCGGAGACGAGGAGAGTTTAACTTCGTAGTTTTATATATGCGACTATCTGGCTGAGCACTTTTGACTTTGGACCGGCTCGCCCCAGTTCCACACCCACTCTGTTTCTCCAAACAATGGCGTTAACGTGGAGACTCAACGGCCGGAAGAGCGGATTACTCCTTGGCGGCCCGCGGCTGGGCTGGAGCTGCGGCTCTGAGCAGGCGAACACGCAAGGTACCAAGCCGTGCCAGACGCTCCCCGGGAAGTGCACTGATATTCGTGAGCTGGCCTCACCGGACTGGGCAGGGGAGGGGGCGGGATTGCAAGGGAGGACTGCGTAGAAGTAACCAAAGAGAGGCTACTTTCAAAAGGGAAGAGAAGGCGGCGGAGTGCAGAGGCGGAGGGGCGGGCGGCAAGAAGACAAAAAGGCCAGAGCCACGCCCGCGATGGAAGACCGGTAGCCAAGCTCACAGTCCTCGCTGCACTCGCATACCCCTTACTCGGCGGAAGATTCCCAAACCGCTCGAAATCGGATGCACTGGCTTTCCTCAAAGCTTTGTCCTGGACCGCGTCAATTGCCATCAATTATTTACTTGAGCTTTTCGCAGGGAGGCGGATTCCAACAGCCTTCCGGGCTTGACTGACGTCTCCTGATGCAGCGGCAAGGCGCTGGCGGGCGGCTGCTGGGAGTTCTCTTTGTTCGCTCCCTTTAATTCTCAGTCGAGCTCTCCACGCGGTGCGCCTTCCCCACCCCCAGCCAAGGCGGAGTCTTCAGACGTCTTTTCCACGGGTAGATAATGGTTGCCAGACCAACGGTCCCACAGACAAAGGGTTCTTGTCATGCCACGACTAATTTGGTACAAACCGAATAAATACCGGTTTACAGCGATCCTTTACAGATGGGTTTGCCTTCGGTACATTTTCTTCTCTCCTTTATTAAGTTCCAGTTTCCACTGTGAATACAAGGAACAATTACCAGGATCCATAATCTTTATAGTAGTGCATGCGGGTAACAGGAATCATCTAATGTATTTATTATAAGATAGGCATTTAAAGGAAATTCAGGGGGAAAAGGGAATTCAGAATATGTGCCTTTACGATGTACAAGAATCCATAATACTTCACAGTAATAGTATTTTTAAATGACCGGAAAATTCTCTTTTCCCTTCTAGTTTTGTTTATTTTTATTTTTTGGTGGTGATGGGACGGGGGAGTGGTGTGGAGGAAAGTATGAAGTTCTTCTTACCTTTAAGAATTCCTTGGTGAACTTGAAGACAAGAATGAAAATAAACACTGTTTTAGAAAGGGTATTTTATTTATTTTAAATTTCTCTTACATTAATATTGTGGTTTTGTATGTAAAATGAGGTCAATGTCTTGAATAATTTTTTATATTAATATGAATTTTAGTGTAACAGATTTTATTTTCCAAGTGTAATATCTTGCATTAAAAATGAAATAACACAATTTAGGAGTGTTTGGCATTCAGACAATATCATTACAGCAAAATAAAAAGATGTTCAAGCCCTGGTGATTAGTATCTCCAGCAATATATAAGACAAATATAGCAGCAGGACAAAATCATTCACGTACTCATCTGCTCCCAAATAGATAAATGCCTAGTTTATGCCTGGCACTGTCCAAGGTCCTGGGTATGCAAAGATAAGAAATAGTTCCTGTCTGGGAAGGCTTAAGCATATTGATGGGAATTGGGATAATTTCCATATAATCCTTTAAATACTTTTTGAAGGTGGAAATGTGATGTCTGTGACTCTATAATGAATAGCTCAGACTTTGACTAGCATACCAAAAATACAGAGAAAAAGGCAAAGTAAAATGTAATCACAATTTACTTGGAATTTATGCTAACTAATAAATTGTCATTATGTACTCAAATTTGAGTTGCGATTTCCTTAAGAAATACTAAGATCTATTTAACCAAAATGGATAAAAAAATTTTCAGGTTAATCTTTACAAATCATATAATATTATAAACATAGTCTGTGGACAGAAAATCTACCTGGTCCTGCTTCTTTAAGAACTTGTACCCTGTTCCGGCATCTATGTTTCAATTTTTCCTAAGGCAGTATTATTTATTTCAAAGCAATTAGTAACTTTAAGTCTAATAAAAATCAAGAATTCATTATCATCATTCTTAAGCACGTTATCATGTGCTTAAGTGTGTCATTTTATAATATAGTATTATGCAATTTCAAGGTTTTAAACTTTTTAATAATAAAGATTAAGTATGAGCAATATTTAGGATGCTTCTTTACTCATGTAAATATGCCATAAGAAGAATTTTTGAATTGGAAATTTATATGATTTATTTTATTTTCTAGTTAAAATTATATTTCTCCAATTAAGCAAGCACCAAAGATGATTATTCAAAGATTTTGTCAGAATTTAGAAAGGCTTAGGTATTATTTTTACTGTGTTTCAGAAGCAGACTGGCCAACTGACCTTTTAATGTGTGTAATAATAAATCATCCACTCTGTAGCACAGTAATGTGGATCTTTGATCAAGGGAAGGCTAAGGTCCCAACTTCGAAGCCCTTAAGAAATACATAGCTTAAAATATCTACCTTTTGATTCTCATGACTTTATATAACAGCTCTTTACCTACATAGCTTTACAGTTTGCAAGGGCATTTCACTTTGTATGCTCAAAATACTGTGAAGTAAATACTATTTTCTCCATTTAAAACCTGGAGTAACTGAGTTTCAGTGATGTTAAGTGACTTACTCAAGTTCAGTTTCACAATCAGAACTTGAACTTAGGTCCTCTTCCATTGTCTCCTTTTTCATATTTTTCCCACGTTTTTCATACCATAACTTAAAAATCTTAATCTCTAAGCCTGATTTTTCATCGGTATCCTAGTCTGATCTTTTCACATATGCACAGGCTCTCTACATGTGGAAATAATACTGTCACCTCAAATGTCATGTGAATTTTTCCTCTTTCCCCTAACTAGCATCGATTTCTATTCTATTTTTCTTTTAGTTGAGAAAAACTGTATTCTATATCTTTTTTTCTTTTAGTGAAATCATCATTTTATATACTTTCCCACTAAACACTGGGTTCTTCATTGCTGAATATTTTTCCTTTGCTTCTATATCCATTTTTTTCTTTCAAAATATTTCCTAGGCTTATCTTTTTTATTAAACTTCCTGTGCAATCACTATCAAAACCCACATCCTAAACTACTGCGAATACTTTCTATATTAGATAGATTCTTTTTTTTTTTTTTTTTTCGGTACGCGGGCCTCTCACTGTTGTGGCCTCTCCTGTTGCGGAGCACAGGCTCCGGACGCGCAGGCTCTGCGGCCACGGCTCACGGGCCCAGCTTTTCCGCGGCATGTGGGATCTTCCCGGACCGGGGTACGAACCCGTGTCCCCTGTATCGGCAGGCGGACTCTCAACCTCTGCGCCACCAGGGAAGCCCTAGATAGATTCTTTCTGCTAAATCCACGCTGTCCAATGCTGCCAGTTTACACCTTTATTAAACAAAAATTTCCTCATGTCACTCTTACAGTCACTGCGTCATGTTCAAACTCTTCTTCCTAGACTTTCAGGGGCTGCACTGTCCCCATCCTATGCCAAAAGGTATTCCCTGATACATATTCTCTGTCTTCTTAGACTTATTGTCTCTTTTCCCCACAAGTATGTGGTCTTGTTTTGCTTGTGTACTTTTCCTCTTGTCATTTTCCGTACTTGGTATGTCTGTCTTCCTTTCCTTTCCAAAAGTTACCCATGTTTTAAGGTTTAGTTTAAGTTTCAAATCCTTCTTTCATATGAATTTAGGCAAGTTATTTAAAATTTCTGAACCTCAGTTTTTTTCACACTAACTCATTCATTCACCTATTTATAAATGTAACATATATTATTGAATTTATTTTAATAGACCTAATTTATGTGATAATTAATACAATGGTGAAAGTAATTCATATCGCACTGCATGAAACATGCACTAATTATAGCTAATGATCAGTGATAATTCCTATGTGCCTGGCACTGTAAGCTATCAATAAATGTTAGCTATTATTGTCAATTAATACTTTAGGAATATAATTATATTACACCAAATTCTACTATTCTTGAATTTCCACAGAACTAATAAACAGTGTGACACTGTTAGAAACGCTTGGTTAATCTTGGATTATTTTATAATTGTCCACTCAGATAGTAAATATCTTAAAATTATACTCTTGTTTCCCTCATTGTCTTCAGCAGAGAGCCGGGCACATTGAGGCTGGTTAGTATAGAGATTGGATTGGTTGGTAAATTTCTAGTGACGGAGAAAAGCTGATATTTTCAGATCCATCCTCTGTTTTTGGAGAGTAATTTAGCTTGGATATGTGCCATTGTCTTGACCTTTACTGACATAGGTATGCAGCCACCCACCACATTTGTTATCTGGATTACATTTTAGATAATAATTTAAGAATCATAGACTCTCTGGGTTGTAAACACCATGATTTATCTTTTTATCTCTAAGCAGGCTACCCACACCATATAATACTTTGGGTTTAGCCTAATTTCAGCCCTCTCAATAAAGTCTGTTCTACAATCTCTTGGACTAAATGTACACATATTTTAATTTAACATTAGGACCAAAAACCTATGGTTTAATTCGTATAATGGATTAAGATTGCTACTTGTGAATGGCAGAAATTGCTACTCTACCACAGATGTTTTATTCACTCTTGCTTTTGCTGTTGTGGAAGTTTGCAGTTGGGTATTGCATAGCCAAACTTCTGTTGCATTACTTCTATAACTGCTCATGAATATCAACCCTTGATAATTCAATTTAATGTCATTATAGCCAAAATATTATCAGGCATCTGATTTCAATCCCATTCCATATTCAGTCTTAATCTTAGTGGAGATTTTTAACAAGTCTAGTAGTTATTATGTAAATGTTATAAACATTTAAGTTTGTTATTAAATTTCCCCTAATTCTACTAGTTTAATAGCTCAGAACTGTCAAATTTCATATAGCAGTGCTTTAATAATTTTTTATCTTCTTACCCTAAATCCTCCTTCATCAATAATTAAATTTCCCTAATATGAGTATAGTAGCCATCCTAAGTTACTCTATACTTCACTGGGAAATCTTAGTACAACTTTTTCTATATTCTATTTGTAAATATTGTCTCCAGAATGTCTTTTGCCTTTTGACTTTATGGTGTTTTGTACAAAATTTTTAATTAATATGTGGATACATTTTTCAATCATTATATTTATAGCTGTTAGTCTTTATATCTAGCTTAGAAAGGTCTTCCCATTATAAAATTATAATTATATTTTATGCATAGCTTTAATTCAGATATCATTTAAAAATTTTTTTAAATTAGTTGTTTCAAATAAATCTGGAAATTATTTTTGTGAATGATGTGATATAGTAATTTAACTCTGGTTTAAGTAAACAAATAATCAGTTATCCTTTCTCCACTGATAATCGTACTAGTTGTTGTTGTTGTCTTACTGTGATGATGAATGTTATAAATAACATCTTTTGATTGCTAATGAAGGTAGTCCAACCTTTCAAGTATTTTATATGATTTATAAATTTAATCCTAAAAATACATAGGTACTGATACTACCCCCATTTTATACATTAGGATATCAAGGTTCAGTGAGATTAAATAATTTTCCCAAGTCACAGTTTAGTGTCAGACTCAGACTTGAAACCAGCCATGCTAGCTCCAGAATGCATGCTGTTAATTATCATACTATTTTTATAATATTCTATATTCCGATGATAATGTTGTCTTTTCTGCATACCCAGTCTGTTCATTGATCTATTCCTATGCTGATATATGCTACTTTAATTATAATAAATTCATAAACCATGTTGCTTTCTGGTAGGGCTTGTCCCCTCATATTCGTTTAAATCTTTTCTTGTTTCCTTATTTCCATTTTCTCTCTCATGTGAACTTTAGAATTAGCTTATCAAGTTTTATGGAAATCCTGCTGTGATTATCTAGCTTTATACATTTACTTGGGAAAATTCATGTCTTTATAATATTAGAGTATTTTTGCTAGGAACATAATCTACCTGTTGATTTTGATTATTTTAAGTGGTCCTTAATAATGTTTCTTTTTTGTCGTTGTTATAGTCTTGCACTTATGTACTGGCCTTATTTTCAGGTATTTCAAAGTATCTGTTTCAATTGTAAACAGCATATTTCTCAACTATATTTTCCAATTATTTGTTGCTATGTATGAAAACGATAATTAGTTGATTTTTGTCTCTGCCATGTAGCCGAATGATGTTGTAAATTTCGTTTTTCATTCACTATTTTAAATGTTTTGTAGAAATGAAGAATATGAAAACCTTTTGAATTGCCTTTAGAAATGAAGAATGTAAAATCGTTACACAAATGAATAAATATTCCCTGAATCTACCCACTAAAAGTCAGTAAATTTTATGGATTTTGAGCTAGTCGATGTGCGTGTGAACAAATTTTCTTCACGTGAATGATTTTTTCTTTGCTGTCTTTTTTTTTCACTTTTTGTTTTTCTTTTGCATAAAGAAGTCTAAGAAAAAATGATATGCCTGTTTACATTATTAAGATAATCTCAAATCTTGCTTAACCAACTACAGAGTGCCTGCCAAAGTGAAAAGATCAGTATTATGCAGTGATTTCTTTCACTATGTTTTGTCAATCTCAGCACTTTTAAAAGGAAAAAACTTCATACTATGAAGGTCATTGATGGTCTGAGACAACCTGAAGAAAATTTTGTTTAAAGAACACACACACACACACACACACACACACCCCACATAAAAGTATACACCTCTGAAGTGTAAAAAAAATCATCAACGCAACAAACTAGTGTCAACCATTCTAGATGAAACTCCCCATTTTGACCAAAAGCATCTTGCCAAAGATGGACAGAACTAGCGTAATAGCAGGTTTTAGTAGTTTAGAAAAATATGCTACCTTTACAGAATGCTTCAAACTCTATAGTGTTTCCATACATTATTTCTTTTAATCTTTATCACAAAGTAATAGTGCTTTAAATCAGAAATATTTCAGAGGAAGTTAAAGTAACATGCAATGCCTGATGAAAGGAACCTTTAAATCACACATCTCATGATTGATAGCAATTGTACGGAATATGTGGAAATAGTGCAGTTGCTTGATTTAAAGTCTAAGAACTAAAATTAGGGAACGAGCATTGTACTAAGTCTTTCAACATTTAGTGGATTCCTGTTTGGGATGATATATATGTATATATATATGTATATATATATATATATTCAAAAGGTGGAAGTGTTCTGGACTTTTGGGAAGACTCTCCTACCCTTCCACACTCCTTTTCCAAAAGCATTTTAAAGCAATATAAGACAGTTTATAATATTCAGGTATATTTTGTAATATTTTACAATATTTAGTGTTCACAAATTTCAAAGGAAACTAAATAAGATGAAGTTCCTGCTTTCATGTTTACATTCTAGAGTATAACTTATGGATACTTCTAAGAAAATAGAAACCTAAGTGAAAATCAGATGAGTGCTGATTTTACATAGGTGTTCAGGAAACTTGTTGGAGAGACATTTAGTTAGGGAAAACCTCATGGAAGGATAAAACTCAAGCTGGCCTTGAGAGAACTGCAGGTTTGACCCATTTACTGAATTCCCCTGGCTGACAGTGATCTATTTCTGCCTTGATTCTGTTTCATTCTTTCCATATTTTTCATTGAACTTTCACTGAACTTTCAGCATATGTTATAAGCTTCTTGAGGATGGGGGCCATGTCTTGCTCATAGTTACATCCCTACTGCATATGTACCTATTCACTGTTCTTTGCTCACAGAAGTTTATTTATCCATAAAAATGTGCATATTTGAATGATATTGCTGTATTATCACAAATGCATGTAATATTCCTCTCATATAGATTGGGATGTGTGAAGCCACATCTTACGTATTTTATACCCTTCCCAGCTTTTAGACCAGGGTTTTGCCAATTATGAGTGCTTCATAAATATTCTCAATTGAATGGGAATGTTGCGAAAGGGAAGAGGAATCTAAGCAAAGGAAAAGAAACATATAGACTAAGGCAAGGAAGGAGGCCAAAGTGAAAGATGTAGAATCTTTGTGTTAATGACTACTCAGGTATCTTCAGCAGTTTTCCAACATCAGTAATAACTCCACCTTTCCAGTTATTTAATTCAAACTTCTTGACTCCTTTCTTCTTCCCTACACAACCCCTTAAGCAATCAGGTAGTCTCATCAGCTGTAAATACAAAATAATTTCCATATAGACTCATTTCTCACTACTCTCACTGCTACCACCACAGTCCAAAGGAAAATGATCACTTCCCTAAGAGCATCTCCCTGCTTCTACACTTGCTCTCTTTCCTATGTAAGTAATGTCCACAGGGTGACCAGAGTGATATTTTCAACTGCATGTCAGAACATGTTGCTCTTCTGCTCAAACCTTAAAACGACTTGCCATCTCTCCCAGGGCAAAACCTACGGTACACGTATGGCTCACGGAGGCCAGGGGGTCTGGCTCCCTCACTCTCTCTGCCCTGGTCCTGTCCCACTCGCCCCTTTCACACTGGACTCCTTGCTTTTTCCTCAAACACTACATGCACACGCATGACTCGGGATTTTTGAAGCATTGTTTCCCTTCCGTTAAGAATGTTCTTCTCTAAAATAGTCACTTGCCTCACCTCCACACCTCCTCTGGTCTTTTTTCAAATATCACCTTCTCTGACTGTCCCAATATCGTAATTTCTTTGTACAAACTTGTGCCCATTCAACAATCTCTATCTTCCTTACCGTGCTTTTTTCCCCCTTCATAGCACTTATCTGCATTTAACATACTCTATAGTAATTGATTTTTCCTGTCTAAAATGGGAGCTACAAGATGGTAGAGCTTTGGGTTTTTTCACCGCTCTATCTCTAGGACCCAAAACACAGGACATTAGTAAGAACTCAAAAATGTTTTTATTTATTTAAACAAATGAACGAATAAATAAATAAATACATAAGTAAATAAGAATTCATAGAGGTTTCAAATGTCAAAACAGAGTTTTGCTTTGATATACAAAGAAACAGAGATATACTATGGATACTAGAAGAAAAGATTAAAGATTACTTGCAGTCAGAGAGAGAATAAATCTCAGCAAGACAAAGAGAGTAAGGAAGAGATTACTGTAATTCAATCTGAGATCGCTGGAATGTGGTTTAGGAATGGTTATACAACTGGAGCAAAAGTAATGAATTCAAAAGGGACAAGAAGTGAACGGGTTGAAATAACTACAGTGGGTGGAGGGAAGTGGCATTTCACAGATATTCTTAATAATACTGCGATCTTCAAGAGCTGGAAACTGTTGGGCCACTTTCAACAAGAAAGAAGGTGGGAAGGTTTGGAAGAATGACACTGCTGTTATGGAGGAAGAGTGATGGTTTATTGAGTTTTTTTTTTAAATCGTTTTGAACCCACAGTGTTCTTTATTGCAATGATGTAGAGGATGAATGAAAACAAACTTTTTAAAGTCATAAAACACTTTTTTAAAAGCATGTTTTTACTTTTTATGTTTTATATTGCTCCTCCATACATCAGACAGCTGTATTTGACCCGCATACTAATCAACAGAGGAGCGATTCTGTACTGCTCCAAGTTAATTTAGGGTATGTTCCTGCTGGGTCTGAAAAAGGCATGAAACAATAGATGAGTCCCCAGGTTCTTTCTGATCCTGTCCCCCAGCAGTGTCCCCATCTTAAGACTCTGCTTTCAAAGACATTAATAGATCGCAAGATACTACATTCTTCTGCCGAGACAGAGAGAGCTGGAGAAAAAGGGAGAGGGAGAGGAAAGAGAGAAAGAGAAAGAGAGCGAGATCTACATTGGTTTATTGCTTTGAGGTTCTGCACCAGAACCCTAGTATCTTCTACTATTTCCTTTAGTCTTGAATTTCTGAGAATGTAAGTACTGCGAAATATATATTTATTCCATTAGTTTTTAAGAGTAGAATCAGGACCACTATAAGCTAACAGAATAAAGTTATGCCACTTACCTACCCTCCAAAATGATTGATCTTCCCAGTAGCAGAATATTTGGGAAAGCTGAGCCATCCAGACTTTTAGGACTGAAGTGATGATTGTAATAGGTAACATCCATTTGCAAAGTGCTTGGTATTTCTGGGGAGGCACTTCCTTTCAAGGTTCTACTCATATCTAATGGGTCACAAGCTTGGAACTTATTCTCCTTAGTTTGCCTTTTGCCGTCTTTGCACTTTTTCTCTTTTGGTATTCTTAAATACGATGGGAGTTAGACTTGAACAGATTATGGGGTAAGGACTTAAACTGCTCGCTATACTTTTGAATGAACAGAATGAGTGACCACCTGGATTAGTAAGAATTCCTCTGGCTAAAGTGATGATAACCCAAATCAAACTTCCAAAGAGGCACTGGCTGGCCTTTCCTAATTCTAGTTTGAAAAAAACCCAGGGAAGGAATCACTCTTTTTAGGTCATAGGCTCACCCTTGGTGTATTCTGCCACGACCAAGAGGCCATGACGTGGGGTCCTGCCCGAGGAAAGACTCTTCTGCCCATTCCATGGATGAGGAAACTGAGGCACAGGGAGGATAACTGACTTGTCCAAGGTCATTCAACTAGTACAATGCCATTTGATCACTATCTATAGAAGTCGTTAAATAAATATTAGTTAAAATTGGACTTACAATCATTAAAAAGCCATCTGGAAGGAGCCTAAAACAGAGGACGGTGAAAACAAGGTGGTTTTAATAGGTTATATAGCACCATCTAGTGGTTATCCAGAGAATTTCATTATTCACATTTCACTGTAATAACTGAGGAAGTTTTGTTTACTGTCATCTTTAAAAAGGAATAATAAATTAGAAATATATTTACGTTCACAAATTTACATACTTTATGGGCCTAGTCATAAAACAGTGCATTGTAATACTGATGTTAACAGTAACTTTGAATTGAAAAAAAATTAGAATGAATTCTCTTGCAGAAAATAGTCATTTGTTATCAAATGCAGTCTAAAATGAGTCAGATTTCAAGGCTGGCAACCAACAGTCTAGTAAAACAGATAGTCTTCTTTCTGGGAAACAAACAGTTGCTACCACGAATGAAGTTAAAAAGTAAGTGCTAGAGGCCTTTCCGGAGATGTGCCTGCTTATCCTAGAGGCTGCTCACCAGCACTGGCCCTGCTCTGCAGTTTGCTGCTAGGATAGGAGAGAAGGAGCTGTAGGGTGCTGAGCTGGCCAGTCAGCCTGGTTCTCAATCCATGTATCCACTCTGGTGCAACCAAATGTGTGATTTACAACAGCAGGATCCTAGCATTTATCATTTCTACATAGTACAGCACAATTTTTAGGTAAGGGAAAAGTGATTTCCTTACACAAAAATACTGACCACTTGACTGAATATTTTTAAGGTTATATTTAATTCAACATCATTTGATAACTTTTTAGTATAAACTCACATTTCTATTGCAGCAATGATATTTCATAGTGTTGCCGAAATACCAGCTTTCCTGTGCACCAAGGCCAAACAGAAATACGGAGACAGGGATTTTGGAGGAAGAGAGAGATGGCTTTATTTTTCTGCTAGGCAGAAGGGAAGACACAGCAGGCTAGCACCTCAAGAACTGTGCCCTCCCACCTTGGAAATCAGGGAAGATTTTATATGTGGGGATTGCAGTCCTGGTGGGGTATGTGATAACGATCAAAGCAGTGAAGGTCTTGCATTCTGCCTTTCCTTTGCATTATTTCAAAACAGTCATCGCTGGCGTCAGGCCACCCGGTAATTGGGGTCCTACAGTCTGGTAATTGCATCCGTTTGCCTCTGGTTTATCGGCCCATCACCTTGTTTCTGAAATGCAAAAGCTATAGGGGGTGATTTGTAGGAGGGTCATATAGAATGTAAGTGCCGGGACATAGTAAGGTTTCGGAGTGAGCAACACCGGATGTAACTCACACAGAGTTAGGGGTGATAGGTGCCGAATGTAAATTACATAGTGTAATTTACGGAATAATTTACATAGTAAGGTTAGCTTTGTAAAGTACAAATCTAGTTACTACAAATTAGTGACAGTTAAAGTAAAACAAGGAGTGATTAACTCTTTCAGGCCAGGTTATGTTTCTTCTCTAGCCTGTTCACTGTTCCCTTTATTTTCCTTGTTCTCAGGGGATGGAAAACTTCATTTCTATTTTTGCTGCAACAATAGTACATGTGATCAACAAATTTGTTCCTGGAGCACTAGATGTGTAATAAGAGATTTTATATATCCTTAGAGGATTCACCATACCATGCTCTATAAGACTGGAATCAGGCTAATATTTATAACCCTCCAGTTATTTGATGAGGTCATTCAAATTATGATATGATCCACAAAGGGAAAAGAAAAAATCATGAGTAAGAGGTAACTTGAACGTGATATTTTCTTCCCTTGAGGCAACTAGATTTCATGATGTGTGGAAACATCATTCCATCCTTCCCTTAGGTAAAAAAAAGAGCTGCCATTCCAGCTTGTTAATTAGTCTAATTTTCAATTTCTGTATCTACTGCCATCATGGGAGCAGTTTCCAGGGTCCTGGTATACTAAGGTTCGGGCAAATGCTAGGAATTGAGGAGTAAGATATAAAACTAGATACGTTTTGCATATAGATCTCTTTTATGTAGAAGCAAAGTTGTCTTTCCTTTTTAACGGAGTCTTAAAATAATAAAATATATATCTGTAGTCATTACTATATTTTATTTGGAATTAATGAGTGGGTAATTTTTTTTTTTTTTTTTTTTTCGGTACGCAGGCCTCTCACTGTTGTGGCCTCTCCCACTGCGGAGCACAGGCTCCAGACGTGCAGGCTCAGCGGCCATGGCTCACGGGCCCAGCCGCTCCGCGGCATGTGGGACCTTCCCGGACCGGGGCACGAACCCGTGTCCCCTGCATTGGCAGGCGGACTCTCAACCACTGCGCCACCAGGGAAGCCCGGGGATGATATATTTTACTAAGTATATCTGGAATATTTATTGAAACCATCTGGATTCCTAGTAGTTATTTTAAGTATCATGGTAACCACAATTTAAAAAATATTTTACAAGGCTATAGAAAGTAGAATGTCCTGCAGTATCTCCCCCTCTACCTCATTCCTTCCTTGTAGAGAAATTTGGAGGTGACATAGGAATTGCCTGGGATTCCTCCGGAATCAACACTGGTATACACACTCAGGGCTCAGAACCTCGGGGATCGGCATTCGGTCATGTTCCCCAGACTGGGAAAGTGTACTGGAGAGCACTTCTGTATCCAAGCAGGATGCAGGATTCCTGGCCATCCTCTAGGCATGGTCCACAGCCTTGCACATTAAAACGAAGCAAACGCTATTAATCACCAATTCTCCATGATAAGACATAACTTAGCCTGTTCTTGGCAGTGACCAGGAACAGTTTTGCAAATTATTCAGTGACACTAACAGACAAGTCAGCTCAGGTGTGGCTAGAATGGGATCCAGGCAGGTGTGTTTAAGGGCTAGGGAGTGTCTGCGCATCTTCGGAGCACACTGTCGGAGATCCTTCTCCAAGGCCTAGTGCAGTGGACTTGTCCTTGCCTGGGTCAGCTGTGCCTGGCCCTGCCTCTAACCTGACCTAAGGATTTAGAAGCACAACTGCCTCCATGACTCTTCCTAAGGTCAATCTTTTTTTTTTTTTTTTTTTTTAAGAAGATGTTGGGGGTAGGAGTTTATTAATTAATTAATTTTGCTGTGTTGGGTCTTCGTTTCTGTGAGAGGGCTTTCTCTAGTTATGGCAAGTGGGGGCCCCTTTTCATCACGGTGCGCGGGCCTCTCACTATAGCGGCCTCTCTTGTTGCGGGGCACAGGCTCCAGACGCGCAGGCTCAGCAGTTGTGGCTCACAGGCCTAGTTGCTCCACGGCATGTGGGATCTTCCCAGACCAGGGCTCGAACCCGTGTCCCCTGCATTAGCAGGCAGACTCTCAACCACTGCGCCACCAGGGAAGCCCCTAAGGTCAATCTTTAAAAGGAGAGTTTCGCTGGGTCCATCACTAATGCTGACAGGACTCCAGGCTTTAGCTGAGTTGGTTTATGATGGAAACCAGATGAAAAAAGAAGTCTCTTCCCTGGAGCCTCTGAAGGATAATTCAAAGAGGGGGAATGGGGCTCCAAAGAAGGTGTGCCTTAATCGATTTTGTGACCAAGTCTCTGGTTCCATGTGGTCTTTTTAGCCCCTCCAGGTAGGACCATCCCAAACGAGCTGATTCTCAAAATGGGTCCCCTCCAATGAGGGCCCTGATATTCATGAAATCCTTCCCCTTCCTTCTGTGGGCCTTGAAGGAGAATCAACTCCAAATTGCTATGTTCTCTACAAATATTTCCCACATTTTCCTCAGTCCTCAGTTTCCTGCTGGAAACTCACAGGTCCAAAACCCCCAGGAGAACTTGCAAATATTCTTTTGCCTACATCCGCCATGATTCCTGCAGGCCCACAATTTTCTATCCCACCTCACTACTCATTTCCCCTCTTCCCTCATATTAGGCACCTGGGTGCCTTTCTAAGTGTACCATTTACCAAGGGGTGGGAGACTTTTCCTCACCAAGGGGGTGTGCAATAGGAAGACCAGCACTCTACTAGACTGTTATTCTCACTCCCTGAGCCTGAGATCGGGGCTTTTGCAACAGTTGGCGACCATGGTTCCTATACCTACCCTTCTTTCCAGGACAAAGTATGAGGCAAATCTTGGATACAAAGTCACCTTTTGGAAATGCAATGTAAAGTAAGGGAAGGGGGAGAGATAAATTCAGCAAAATAACCCTAAGGAGACATGCAAGGAAGGGGCCCTTCTTGGTTCTTAAATGCTTCCCACTGCTCCACTCATTACTCCAGGTCCTTAGAAATGGATGAAACGGAGCACGCGACAACCTGTACCAGGGCAGGATGAAGAGAAGAGGCATGAACCTAGGTGTGAGCAAAAGGATCCCCTCTCCCGCCTTGTTCCTTCTTTTATTTCCTTCTTCCTTCTTTTCTGTCCTTCCTTTCTTTCTCCCTTCCTCCTTCCTTCCTGATTGTGTTTTCAGATCTTTCTGAAAACTGTCCATCGACTCTCCAGGTAAGCTAGAGAACTGCTGGGTGGTTTGTCTTTACCAAGTTCAATCTCACCTTAATCATGTCTTCCAGAAATTGCTGGAAGTTATGTTTCTCTGATTGCTCTTAATTAAAAAAAATATATTTCTTTACAATGTCAATGGGTATAATGTAAATAAATCAGTTCAGCCAACAAACTTGAAATGGTAAATGGCTCTTTCAAAAATAAAATCTACTATTTTCAATTATTGTGTCAAAATGTAAGTGAATCTTCCTTTAAGTATTAAAGATGGATGGAAATAATATATTAAAACTCAGCTCCAACCATACACCAGTGGTAGTAGCTCTCTAAAAAGTGTTATCCTGGGCTTCCCTGGTGGCGCAGCGGTTGAGAGTCCGCTTGCCGATGCAGGGGACACGGGTTCGTGCCCCGGTCCGGGAAGGTCCCACATGCCGCGGAGCGGCTGGGCCCGTGAGCCATGGCCGCTGAGCCTGTGCGTCCGGAGCCTGTGCTCCGCAACGGGAGAGGCCACAACAGTGAGAAGCCCGTGTAGTGCAAAAAATAAATAAATAAAATAAAATAAAAAGTGTTATCTTGATTAACTTAGTTAACACTGCATTAAGAACTGTGGTTCCAAAGTGAAAATATGAATATAAATAGGTGTCTCTTTCCAAAAGAAGTGAAAACTAAGCACTTGTGTTGAAAAAATGTTTTTTATTTAAATTATTCTATGAAATATTTTCCTTTTTTATATTGGCAAATAACCTTCATAGGAAATGAGGCTGAATTTTAGATCAACACTGTGTACTAATCAGGGGGAAAAAAACTATTCTCTTATTATTCTCTCTGAATAACAAGTATTTTTCCAGTGGGGCCACTATAGGTTTGAGCATATCAATGCCTGATTTTTCAAAAGACTTACTACTCTGATCAGTTGATCGATGTTTTTTGCAGTGGTAGGTTTTATTGCGTCTTTCACAGTGAAATGTCGTCATTGTTTGAATCACACTTTTTGGCAGGATGGTGTTCTGTTACAGTCCATGGGAACCAGGGGAGGCTGAGAAAGGAGGAAGACAAATCTTCTTATCTATAGAGTGTATGCTTGAATTTTTGTTTTGGTGTATGGAAATTTGCCCCTGTGTATA
>NW_020174698.1:8743909-8758294 GCF_003031525.2 Neophocaena asiaeorientalis asiaeorientalis | reverse complement strand
TCTGTGTATATATATATATATATATATATATATATATATACACAGTGGAAGATAACTCAGCCATAAAAAAAGAATGAAAGAATGCCATTTGCAGCAACATTGATGGACCTAGAGATTATCATACTAAGGGAAGTAAGTCAGAAGGAGAAAGACAAATACCATAGGATATCACTTATGTGTGGAATGTAAACTACAACACAAATGAACCTATCTATAAAACAAAAATGGACTCACAGACATAGAGAACAGAATTGTGGTTGTCAAGGGGGAGGGGGGTGGGGGAGGGAAAGACTGGAAGTTTGGGATTAACAGATGCAAACTATTATATAGAGAATGGTTAGAAAACAAGGTCCTACTGTATAGCACAGGGAACTATATTCAATATCCTGGGATAAACCACAATGGAAAGAAATATGATAAAGCATATATATGTGTAACTGAACCACTTTGCTGTACAGCAGAAATTAACACAACATTGTAAATCACCTATACTTCAATTAAAAAAAAAAACTTCTGTGATGCTTAATTTAAAAAATTAGTTTCTTGCAACAAAGGGATAACACTTAACACCAAAGCTCTTTTCTCAGTTGTTTGTAAGCTTTTAAACTTAGTTCACAATTCAGAATGAGTGTTAGTGCCGCCTCCAGTCTATGCCACTGTACCTCACCTTCATTCTCATACCCAGACATCTTCAGACAATTTACATCCTCATTTTATTTCTTCAGTGGAAAACAGCACTTTGGTCCCAAATCAAACCTGTTCTCTCTGTCCGCACTCCATGCTTGGAATCTCTTCTGTTTCTGTATTTAACTCAACTAGATCTCTGACATCTATAATCCAGTTCGCTGGCTGATCTGTCAAACTAATTCTAAATCTAGCCGTAGTTGTCTTCATTTTCTCTAAGATGTAATCTCATATTAACTCATTATTGTGACTCTATTAAAGATACCATAGGACCAAGGGCTTGTGTTATTTTTTTCAGGGACTGAATACTTGGTTTGACAACTCTCTGCCCTCAGCCTGGATATTTACAATAATTCCCATGCTTTCAATCATACTGAAGCTGATCCATAACTAAGGTGTCCTTAAAAAAAATGTCATCTCCCTCTTCTATAGCTGTCAAATTGAAGTAAGTTAACATCTCAAAATTCTACAAAGTCCCGAAACAAGTTGTCTTCAATGACACAAACTGTGGATGGTAAGATTTATCTTCTTGGTAACTTCTTAGGAGGATTGAAATTTTTTTCAAGAAGGTGGCTGTGTGCCCCTTGCTGGCAAGCTGTCTCATTGGTATGGCAACCCTGTGGAAACGCTCCCCTGTTCCCAAGAACTGTTTGTTCTTCCACGTGGCCAGAATCATCTCCAGCTCACTCTCTTGACTGGTCCATTGCTACAACCTTCGAAATGTAGGGCACACCTCTTGCAAATAAATGTGCCAGATGGAAGAATCATTAATAGCTGGGTTGTAGGCCTGTTTCTATTCCTGATGCAATACGTGATTTGGGACAAATCAATGTCTCTGGACTGGACCTCAGTTCCTTAGGACATAAAATGAGTGTTTTGGATTATATGATTTTTCATGTTTCTTCCTGTTCTAAAGTTTAAAACTCTCACTCATCTCAAGGTGCCACCCCTACTTATTTATTACTTACTATCATGGTCCACTGGCTCCTGAGAGGGAGAATGAGGCAGGTATGGTAATTGTTAACTCAAAATTGCTAGGAAATGAAATCCTAGCCCATACGTGTGTTTTATTTTTCTCTTCTATAGACCTTATAATTTATCGCCACATGGTAGTTAAAAGTTAAAATAGAGATCCATCCTTCCTTCAAGAGGATTTTATTAATCAAACCCAAATGATAAATTTCCCTAAGAGAAATGATACACGATCTATGCGTGTTTCCTAACATCAGATTCTGGATGGTGGTTAGCACGTTTGAACCGTAGGACCAACCTCTTCTTATTGATCCTGCTTGGGAACAAGGCCTGGAGTTACCAGTGAACCTGTTGGCTTTCCTTCATCTAGATCAGGGTTTCTCAACCTTGGCATTAATTTACATTTCTGGCCACATAATTATTGAAGCGGCTGGCATGTGCGTTGTGGGATTCGTAGCAGCATGTCTGGCCTCTGCCCACTAGATGTCAGTAGCATGCTCTCTTCCAGGTATGACAACCAAAAATGTTTCCAGACAGTGCCAAATGTCCCCCAGTTGGCAAAATCGCCCCCAGTTGAGAACCACTGGTTTAGATCAACACAGGGCCTGAAGCGCTCGTGATCGGATCTCTTGAGTCTATGTTCCTGGGGAACACAGTGGTGAGTAACTATGACAGCACAGTATTTAATGCTCTTACTGATTTTTGGTTTGTGTGCTGGCCAGCAATCTTCTGTGAGTGGCACATAATGTCACTATGTTGTGACTTTAGAGTTTGTTGATGGAACACCCATCGTTGGTTTATGGTCTGTTTGTCCATTAAATTTCTACAAAGAGAAGTGTTTGTCACCAGGATTTGGAATACATCATTAGTGCCTTGTCTATTTGCTCTTTGTATCTTCTCCCTATCTCCTTCACCATATAGACCATCATTAGCCAAAACATCGACCAAAACTCTGTTGCCCTGTGTCATTCCTTGTATATTACCTTTGTTATATTTTGCTACTCTCCTCTTGATTCTGTTAAACAGGGGTTCCCTGAGTTTGAGAGTCCGCAATCCCTTGAAGGAAATCCCAGTTCCTAAGAGCAATATGTATTGTAATTTTAATTTCTGTGCTGATTGATACATAATGACTAAGGCATTGATAAAATCATTTTGAAAAAAAGGGCAATTGAAGGATTTCTAGAGAAAATATTATTCCCAATTTTAAAATGTCGATTCCTTAAGAAAAAGCTTTTCTGCTATAATTTATCATACAAATAAAAGGACTTTAACTTTGAATCAAGTTAATGGCCATGCTTACAATGTTACTATATAAGAATTTATAACACAAATTGATATATAACAGAACTATAGGTATTTAAACAATGTAAAAGTAAATGGGATAAAATGTAAAAATAGTTCAAGTAATATCCTAAAATTTGATAAATACTTAGAACCTTAGGCTGGGTTGATACTATCTTCTGGATTTTATCATAGTTTTACAATAATGCTAACATAATGTTATTGTTTTTAGGTTACAGTTTTACAGACATAAAGTTATATTTTTACAGACAGCTGACCATCAAAGGCTAACATTACTTCAGCAAAATCTTAGGATTACAAACATATAAACATATGTGTTCAAGGAAATTGAATTGTCATAGCTGGGGTTGATTCTTGTAATTCTTTTTTAATATGTTAAAAATAGCAATTATTCTATTATTTTCTGACCATCTTAATTCTAAAAGAAACTCTTTATACACTCAACCCATATATTAGATCCAATAAAGACATAATTGTATCAGAAAAATTAATAATCTTTGTATTTATTTAAGCCAACATAATCAGAGTTGGAATATATGCCTCACATTACAAAAAATTAATATCCAGTCCATATTATATAATTAGATTATATAAATCATTAAGAAAAAGAAATATTCCAACACAAGAATAGAAAAGAAAGTGATGAGGCAATTAATTCAAGAAGAAGGAACTGGTTAAAAATTATTTGCAAAGGTTCTTGATCTTACAAAAAGAAAAAGAAAAGAATTAAAATTTTATCAGTTATATTGGCAAAAATGACAGCAATTTATAATAGCATTGCTGAGCATTGCTGGGTTGTGCACATTAATAAGATTATAGTGTAAATCAATATTATATATCCTAACATATGATAACATCTTTCAAAATTTAAATTTATGTATATTTTGACCTATGGGAAAGGGTTTCCTACTGCAGGTATACTTTAAAAATATTTTTTAATTGAAATATAGTTGATTTACAATGTTGTGTTAGTTTCAGGTGTACAGCAAAGTGATTCAGTTGTACATATACATATATATTGTTTTTTAGATTCTTTTCCATTATAGGTTATTACAAGATATTGTAAGTATAGTTCCCTGTGCTATACAGTAGGTCCTTGTTGGTTATCTATTTTATATACAGTAGTGTGTATATATTAATACCAAACTCCTAATTTATCCCTCCCCCATTCCCTTTCCCCTTTGGTAACCATACGTTTGTTTCCTATGTCTGTGAGTCTATTTCTGTTTTTTAAATAAGTTCATTTACATCATTTTTTTAGATTCCACATAGAAGTGACATCATATAATATTTGTCTTTGTCTGACTTACTTCTCTTAGTATGATAATCTCTAGGTCCATCAATGTTGCTGCAAATGTCATTATTCCATTCTTTTTTATGGTTGAGTAATATTCCATTGTGTATATACACCACATCTTCTTTATTCATTCACCTGTTGATGGACACTTAGGTTGCTTCCATGTCTTGACTATTGTAAGTATGCTTCCATAAACATTGAGGTGCATGTACCTTTTTGAATTATAGTTTTCTCTGGATATATACCCAGAAGTGGGATCGCTGGACCATATGGTACTCTATTTTTAGCTTTTTAAGGACCTTCCATACTGTTCTCCATAATGGTTGTACCAATTTACACTCCCACCAAGAGTGTAGGAGGGTTCCTTTTTCTCCACACCCTTTCCAGCATTTATTACTTGTAGACTTTTTGAAGATGGCCATTCTGACTGGTATGAGGTGATACCTCAATGTAGCTTTTATTTGCATTTCTCTAATAATTAGCAATGTTGAGCATCTTTTCATGTGCCCGTTGGCCATCTGTATGCTTCTTTGGAGAAATGTCTATTTAGGTCTTCTGCCCATTTTAAAAAAAATTTGTTGTTTGTTTTTTTGATGTTGAGCTGTATGTGCTGTTTGTATATTTTGGAAATTAATCCCTTGTTGGTAGCATTGTTTGCAAATATTTTCTCCCATTCTGTAGGCTGTCTTTTCATTTTGTTTATGGTTTCCTTTGCTGTGCAAAAGCTTTTAAGTTTAATTAGGTCCCATTTGTTTATTTTTATTTCCATTACTCTAGGAGACAGATCTAAAACATTTCTGCTGCAATTTATGTCAAAGAGTGTTCTGCCTATGTTTTCCTCTAGGAGTTTAATAGTATCTGGTCTTCCATTTAGGTCTGCAATCCATTTTGAATTTATTTTTGTATATGGTGCTAGAGAATGTTCTAATTTCATTCTTTTACATGTGTCCAGTTTTCCCAGCACCACTTGTTGAAGAGACTGCCTTTTGCCATTGCGTATTCTTGCCTCCATTGCCTGGATCATATGGTAAGTCTATTGTAACATTCTGAAGAAACTCCATATCGTTTTCCATAGTGGCTGCACCACTTACATTCTGGTGGGTGTCTCATATGGGAGTGAGTTTACTGCCTCTCTCCAGCAGCAGCGGTCCTTTCCTTGGTATCAGTACAGCATCTTGGATATGAGGAGGCTTCTGCCCCTTGCAGTAGCAGATGTCCTTTACTTCTATTTCTCCCTCAGCAGCAAGTAACGTTTTCCTGGGACCAGGAAACAACAGGGTTTTCTGTCCTCCTGAAGCATCAGAGAGCTTTTTGTTTCATATGAGAGAATGGTCTAAATATTGCACCTGTCTCTTAGCAGCAATCATCTCTGGAGGGAACTCCTGCAGGTCTCCTGACCTGTACCAAATCTTTTTTCATGAGCCATATGATGCAGCTCAGGAAGAAAAGCTGCTGAGTAAACCTGTATTCCTATTATGTCTTGGGATCCCAGGGATTCTAAACTGTCATATTAGCCCACACACAGCTTTTAAGAATTTGTTAGAATTTCAGTTGCTTTCCTCTTACCCATACTATGGCTGCCACCTCTTTCTCTGTGCTTTGCCAAAAGCAAAACTTCTTAGGGCTCATCTCTCTTGGAAGGGCTTGATGTTCTCTAGAATTCAGCTCACCTTTTTGCCTTTGATTGCATTTCTCCACGGGCTGAAATAAACTTATGATTTTGAATATTACATGACTTTTTTTTCTCAGTATGAGAGTGATATTCTCCCACGGCTTCTGCTTAAGCAGAACTCCTTCATTTTTATATACGAAGTGCCTTGATCACCTCTGTTCATTGAGTTGCTAAGTAGTGTAGAAAGGACACCTCTTTTGCCATGTTGTCTAGGATATAACAGCACACAATGTAGAAAAAGTAAAAATCCTGTAGGCTTTTTTTTTTACTTACCCCAATGTGTGTTTGGAAAAGAAAAGCATAGCAATAGGAAGTCACATGCCCTAATTCTTGTTTTCCCTAACTTTTATGTTTTTAAGGTCTATTGAAATATTCAGTAGACCTGGGCAACCAAAGAAACTCAGAAGGAGAGCCCTCTCTAACACTTCAGGAAAACTGACTGCAAGTTCTGGAGGAAACCTCATCAAGGGCCCTTCCAACATGGTGTGGTGTGAACGAGGCCAAAGAGATGAGCCTGAGGCAGCAGTCATGCTTCCCACTGAGAACAGAAAGAATGATTACTGGATGAGGAGACATCCAGCAATAAGATAAATCATCCACAGTATGGAATTATGTAACTCCTAAAGGTCAGACAGCTTCCTGGAATTCACTGATATGGAAAGGAAGGCCTGCTGGCTACTCTGGCAGAACCAATGACTATCTCTGGGCAAGTAGGGAGGTGAGGACCCTTTGCCATCCTACTTCTTTCAAGAAAGAAAAGTTTAATTTCAAATAGATGCTAACAGCTTATTTCTCTACAAAATACTTTATTTTCTGACTCATAGGTAGGTGTAGTAAGGTCCAAAAAAATGTCTCACAGCTGTAATAATTTTAGAATAAAGGCATTCTTACTTAGGTCTTATGCATGAAAAAGGCATCTTGGGCAGGATTTAGTTGAAATAAGTACCCTCTACAGATGGAGTAATTTGAAACTATTTTGAGATCTTGGGTAATTCAGAGCAAATAGCACACTCTTTTACTGATGCATAAGCTGAAAAATAATCACTTCTAAAGTAAGCTCATGCACGTATTCAGACCTCTACCAGACATCAATGACATTGTGCTCTCAATATTATTTATGACCCACAATATAGTCTTCTGAGTTTGAGCAGTAATGACAGTAGGAAAAATGAGAAAATAAATCAAAGGCTGTAGAGAAGTTACTGAACCAGAAAAAAAGATGGCTCTTTTTGGCAGATTTTATATACAAACTGAGCCCCACTGAAGCTGAAGAACAGGTGGGATGACTTTAAAAAAGGAAACCATCAATACAATAAAGAAACAAACACAGAGTGGTATATTTTAAAATGAGAGTTTAAGTGTAGTGCCAGCTTATAGTAGAAGTGAGAAAAAAATTAAAAGTAATAAATACAGTACAGCTGAAAGAGGACAGCTGATAATCAGAGGTGATAGAAAGTGGGGGTCTGAGGATGCACAAAGGATAAGCTTAGACTCAGAGTAACATAGCAGCCTGGGTGTAATCAGTGAAAGATCCGAAAAGTTTGTCATAACATTTAAATAGTCCTGGTCTGAAAATGTGCCATCCACTACCCCATGCTTGAGGCATCAGTAAACAAGCAGAATAAATTGTTCTCCATATAATAGTTCCTCACATCAACAAGATATTTCAGGTAGTGCAGGCTATGAAACTGTGAATACTACAACAGGCCATGGAAGCATTTCCTGTGACACAAGGAAAAGCTAGAGCAAAATACAATGAGGCACCGTTGCCTGGGCAGTAGGGTGTATAGAAAATGATAGAACATAATAATGTAAGGTAAAGTTACAATTAACTTAAGCAAGAGAAAAAAAATCTATGCTCAATTTCAAAGTCAAGCAGAGAATATTTCCAACGGGTCAATTCATATATATTTTATAAATTAAGACTTAATAGGGTAATTGGTAAAATCATAGAACATGAACAAATGTTTTAAAAAGTGAAAATATTAAAAAAACATGTAAAAATATGTTTCTATTTAAGATGAAGGACATTTCAAAGTATTAGGCATTCTCAATGTTGCCATATGTATTTTGCTGCTAGAGAGTTGTAGAGATAAATCTGAAGTAGCAGAGAAATTATCAAGTAATATTACTACTTTTAAATTTATTAATTAGAAATTAATATTAATTAATTCATAAATTAATACTATTAATTCAATAAGAAAAAGGTAATACACCCAAAGAAAAAGTGGGCAAAAGATGTGATGGGAAAATGCAATAATAAAGAAATACAGATGGCTAATAAATTTATAAAAATATTTATCATCACAAGGATAAAGCTTAAAATTAAAACTATGACTTATCAAATCAGAAAAAAATATGTAGATACTATCAGTCCAGTGTTAGCCCTAGACTGAGAAAATAGACTCTCATTAGCAACTATATCATTATTGTAAATTTTTCATCGCAATTTGGCAGTATGTATCAAAAGTCTTAAAAATGTTCATATCCTTGGATTCAGAAATCCCAATTATAAAAATATATTTAAGAAACATAATTGAGCAAGAGTGGTAATATAGAATGACATGGAGGAAAACTGGAGAAAGTTCCAATTGGATTTCAGTTTTGTTTCCTCTTTCTATCAAAATGCCGATTTAGAATAATTCCTGATTCCCTCCTCCAAGATTAGCCCATAGGAAAAGTACCAAGAAAAAAAACAGAAAATTACAGAAATCCCTGAAGTGACTGTGTGAAGATGGTGGTGGCTTTCACCTGGAACAGGATGCAGCCAGGCAGTGAGAAAAAAAAAAAAAATAAAACAACCACATTTTCTGCTGCTTTTAAAGGAAGAAAATCAGGGCAGTATAAAAAACCCCTGTTTAGAAGTAGCTAAGGAAAACAGGAGATGAATTAACTTCTGGAAGTCACATCCTCACCTTTCCTCTTCCAAACTACCAGGGTTGATGAACTACAATTGCCTGTTTGGAAGGTTGGTGTCCCAACCAGTCTTAACCTACTCAAGCTCAAACTGGACACAGCTGATTCCAAGTTCCTGAAAAACAGCTCAGATAAACATCTTATTGTTTAGGCTGTGTGATGCTTGGAGGACATCTAAGTTTTTGTAAAAACAATAAGAGTGAGCTTGATCAGTGAAAGCAAGTTACAGTTCATTATCTATTAAGCAAGTCATAGTTGAATGGATCTAACTGATGACTACCCTCGATTTTACAATACATGTACTTTACATTTGGTATTTTTCTAAGACGAAAAGAAATTTTATCAAGGTGTTTAGCTTTATTCATTTGACTGCATAAACTTCATAGATCTCTTGCAAGATCTCGTAGACTTCTTTCTCTCGTTTAGAATACTTCATTCAAAACTCATTCAGTCTTCTGAAATCTAAGGCCTCAGGTTGCAGTGAATAAACTTTAATGTGTTTGATTATGGGATTTGGCTCAGACTCTACTTGAGGTTATTTAATGCATATATTTTCTTATGTCCTGAAACGTAAATGACAGTTTGACAGGATATAAAATCCTCGGATCTAAGGTTTTTTTCCTTCAATGCTTTGAAAATTCTACTCCATTGTGTTTTTGCAGTTACTGGTGGAATATCTAAGTCATTTGATTATTATGTTTCTCTCTGCAAGTTTTTAGAATGTATCATGATTTTTTATATTCTCAAACTTACTTACCTTTCTAAAACCTGAAAAACTTTTGCATTCTAAATTACTAGTGTATTTGTATCAGTTGTCTATTGCTATGCTACAAATCACCCCCAAACTTAGCAGCTTATAACAACATTCATGCATGAACTCACCGTCTGTGGGTCAGCAATTTGGGTTAGGCTCTGCTGGCAGATTTTCTGTTGCTCTTGCCTTGGCTCACTAATGTGATTTTTTAGTAATCTCGGGGCTGGATTGAAGCTGTATGATATAGAACAACCTCAACTTTGGTGACTGGCTTCCTGTCATCTGATTCTCCACCATGTACCTCTTCAGCAAGCTAGATGGAGCTTGTTCACATGGTGTGTGCTTTCTAAAAGGGCAAGGGCTTCCCTGGTGGCGCAGTGGTTGAGAGTCCACCTGCCGATGTGGGGGACACGGGTTCGTGCCCCGGTCCGGGAAGATCCCACGTGCCGCGGAGCGGCTGGGCGCGTGAGCCATGGCCGCTGAGTCTGCGCGTCCGGAGCCTGGCTCCGCGGCGGGAGGGGCCACAGCAGTGAGAGGCCCGCGTGCCGAGAAAAAAAAAAAATTACTAAAAGGGCAAGAGCAGAAACAGCAAGGCATCTTAACGTCTAGGCTGGCAAGTTGCTCAGCATCACTTTCACTGCATTCTATGGGCAAAGCAAATCACCAATCATCTCGGTTGAAGTGGAGAAATACACTCTATCCCTTCATGGGTGGAACTGCACAGATTTTGTGGCCATTATATCTAACACAGTGATATTATCCATATAGGATTATGGACCTACTTTATCACAAGAGGGTGAGTGTCAAAACTATCAAGGAAAATATTCCTGTTTCTACTGGAGTGTCTAATTCTGAGAATTCATTTTGACATAATGAATGATAGAAAATAAGGAGAAACACAACAGGTAAGGTTTTAAATAGAACATTTAAACAAGGAAGAATTATTGTTAAAAATCCACAGCAATCACCAAAAGAATGGAGAAATGGAAGTGAAAGTAAATGAAATGATGATGTTATAGGAACGTGTCAGTATGGTGTTCAGTGGGGTAGTTTCCATCTTGGTGAGTCTGCATGGTAGTTACGAGCTGTAAGTGAATAAGGATGCCCAGGAACTATTCTCCATAGGAGACAAGTGTCGAAGGAAAGACAAGTGTCAGTAAAGACAAAGCAATGGAAATGGAGGGAATGTCTATGAAGGGGGTGAGGATTATACTTGTCAATTATTTAAAATGGAGCAACTACCAAATGTAAAATAGATAGCTAGTGGGAAGCAGCTGCATAGCACAGGGAGATCAGCTTGGTGCTTTGTGACCACCTAGAAGGGTGGGATAGGGAGGGTGGGAGGGAGATGCAAGAGGGAGGGGATATGGGGATATATGTATACCCATAGCTGGTTCACTTTGTTATACAGCAGAAACTAATACAACAATGTAAAGCAATTATACTCCAATAAAGATATTAAAAAATAAATAAATAAAATAAAGTGGAGCAGAAGACACAATGGAAAAAGTTCAAAGAGGATTCAGTGTAGCAAAAGAAAGGTGAGCCTAGGTTCAAGTATTTTGAAGGAAACTATTTGTGCTTGAGAATATTTGCTACAGCTATCCCCCCAAAATCTCATTTTTCTGACAGAATGACATGTCTCTAGCTGTTGATTGTGACCAACAAAGGATGTGAAGGCCTTGGGAAAAATTTTTGTTTGGATAATAAAGAAAGGACAGTCAAAGCATCACTGTACATAAATAAATCAACTCAATGACCTGGCAACTTAGAACTGGCAACATATCAAAAAGGAATAATAAATATTAATCTACCTTTGTACAAAGATGAGTTGCATTGAATTCTGAGTTATTGTGGTTTAGGTAATCTCAAGGCAAGAACACACTGAAGCTGGAAAAAGACAAGTTCAAGTCTTCCATTCCAAGGGTGAGTCTGGAAAGAGTTAAACCTCTCGCCTAAGACTGGATGGATATACAGTGGCCTTGGGGATTCTACCCGTATGTGTCTCAGGCCAAGCCAAATATCTGGGAGTCACCTTTCAGATTCCTCTCTCCTTTCACATCCCATGCACTTCAGCAAAAAATAATATTATTTCTTACAAGGAAGACCACAGAGAGTCTTGAGAAAGGTTCCTCCATGTGCAAACAGAGAGGGGGAGTAGCTGCTTCTGGAGAAGGGACAAAAAACTCCTTTTGGCCCCTTCTCTCTTAGTATTTCATGGAACAAAAGCCCTAATCTCTGTGTGTGGGAATAATATGTCAACAAACTGTCACTCTGAGAACACTGGGAGAAGGTAAGATATAAACTGTGTAAACATGGGGAAAGGGGAACACATGGCAGAAGGCCTAAAACTAGAACGAGAGCAGGGTGAACAGCACTTTTCCACCTAGATGACCTAAGTTCCAATAGCTCCGAATTCAACGTAGCCTGTCTTTGTACAGAAATAAATTAATATTTATTATTCCTCTTTGGTACGTTGCCATGTTCAAAAATTTTTTTGAAGCATATGAAGTCAAAGAAATGAATGTACTTCCAAGCTGGAAAGAAATTAGCACCAGACTCAGATATCGAAGATTGATATGTTAAAGTCCCTAATGGAAGAGGTGGTCAACATACAAGATCATACAGCTAATTTCAGCAAAGGGATAGAAACCTTAAGAAATAAGAAATGGAAATTTAACAGAGATGAGGAATGTCTATGAAAGGTATATCAATATCTCATTAATATACCTTGCTGAGGCAAAAAAAAATTGGTGAACTTGAAAATAGGTGAATAGAAATTACCAAAACATAAATGAATAAAAGATAGGGAAAAATAGAAAAGAAAAAAGAGAATGGGCAGAAGAAATATTTGAAATATTAATGACTCAGAATTTTCCAAAATTAATGACACACATAAAACTACAAACCCATGAGGTACAGAAAACACCAAACAGGATGCATAAATTAAAAAAATAATTAGCATATTATATGCAAACAGCTGAAAACAAAGAAAACTCCTGAAAGTATCCAGAGGAAAAAAAGAAACTTTTCGTACTGTACTCTTCAGAGTAACTGAACTCTTTTTACATTGGCCTATTCAGAATATATTCAGAATACATCTCATTTCTTAAAGGCAAATGAAATTAAGTCCACTGAAAGTGTATCTATTGCATGCAAAGCAAGTTGCTGAATCATGGAAGATTTGTGAGAATAGAACTTGAGATGATTGAGTTAGGTAATCAAAATCATGTGTAGATGTGATTTATCTCGCACCTTCTTCTCTTCTGGGGTTTCAAACAGGGTGTCTAGTGATATTCTCCTCTTGTGGCTCTAGATCTCACAAGAAGTTAATGTTTAACCTGCATACCAGGTCAAGGAGTTCAGGGTACATCTTTGTTTTAAATATGTTTCTAGTGTATAATTTTCAAGTATATCCATGTCCTTGTTCCAATGAAGATGCAGTTTTGGTGTTTTTTTTTTTTTTATTTTGGTTTTGGTTTTTGCTTTTTTCCCTTTATATTTCATTCCACAGTAGAGGGCATAAAGATAATTTTACAAAGGAGTTAATAATAATCCATTTCAGACAAAAAGTATAACCAAGGAATATTTAATCAGGAAAAATATAGCCTATCTGCTATTCTATTACACTTTATAAATATATCACCTGTAATTAAAATATTAACTATAAAAGTATTTTACATGCTCTTAAGTATAAACCAGTTAAATATTTAGGGATACCTTATTTTATTTTATTTGTTTTTTAAAATTAATTTTTATTGGAGTAGGGATAGTTTATTTTAGAAACCTTGACTATACCTTCTGTTTCTGACAGTTCAAAAAATTTTATTGATTACTAGGACTCTTCATTTGTGAGCATAAAGCCATGTGCTTTGCATACAAAAAACTCTAAATCTTTTTACTCTTCGACCAAGGGTGGGGAACAGAAGAAGGATGAAAGCATGGCTCCATAGTTCTCTGACATCTAGCTTTGCATTCTACCATTCCCAAGATAGTATCATTGTCCTTAAGCGTCGAGATGGAATTTTAGCCATCACTTTCACAATCCAAACCACAACACAGATGAAGGGATAAGGAAGTGGCATGTCCTCTTCTTGTAAGGGACATGTGGGCACCATTTCCATTTATGTTCCAGTGGCCAGCAATTAGTAACGTGGTTGCTTGGGCCAGGGATACTGGAAATGTAGTCTTAATTCTGGTTGTCCATGTTCCTAACTAAAATTCTAAGGAAGAGGAAAATTGGAAATTAACTAGGAATTTTTGCCCACAAACTGGCTTGGTCTGTTGGATACACAGGCACACTTCAAGCTTCTCCCTTGCAACAGAAACTTCTATTAAGTGGATCTTTCATATATTTTTCATAAATTCTAGTATATCAACATTCATATTTACTGTGCAATATATTAAAGCTTTCTTTTGAGAAGGAAGTACTCTAATATCATATTTGATATATTTTAAATCATAATTTAGGCTTGGGAACTCCTGGAAGGTGTCTGTAGCTTTATCTATAATACTATAGGCCATCCTAACCTAAGCTATTCTTTAGGCTCTGATGCAGGAGCTCCAAAATTCAACTCTTTTATATGTTAGCCAATATATCAATTTCACATACTTTACCCCCCCCCAAACACTAGTTGAGTAGCTTTTGCATGGAGAAAACTCAGCCCTTTTAGAGGATTCCATTCCTTTATAATGAAATTGTAGTCACCAGGAATTTTTTTTTTTTTTTTTTCGGTACGCGGGCCTCTCACTGTTGTGGCCTCTCCTGTTGCGGAGCACAGGCTCCGG
>NW_020174698.1:8728864-8743867 GCF_003031525.2 Neophocaena asiaeorientalis asiaeorientalis | reverse complement strand
TCCCTTCCTTTTAAAATAAATTTGTGTCCCCAAGAGTTTTTTTTTTTTTTTTTTTTTTCGGTACGCGGGCCTCTCACTGTCGTGGCCTCCCCCGTTGTGGAGCACAGGCTCTGGACATGCAGGCTCAGCGCCATGGCTCACGGGCCCAGCCACTCCGCGGCATGTGGGATCTTCCCAGACCGGGGCACGAACCCGTGTCCTCTGCATTGGCAGGCGGACTCTCAACCACTGCGCCACCAGGGAAGCCCAGAATTTTTTTTTATATTAGTTGAAAATTACACCTGAAATTAGAATCGGTTCGACTTTGTCTTTCCCTCTGGAATCTAGAGACATGTGATTCAGTATGGGAGCTAGTAGTTTTCATATTCAATAAATATACTAACTAAATGTATAAATGTTTTTTCTTAGTCTTTGGTGAGAGATAAACTAATGGGCATCTGAAGGTTTTCCATCAGGGACCTATAATCAAACATTCTCTAGAAGTACTCACAGGACTCAGCATGTAGTTATACTCATAGATAAGATTCTCTACAGTGATGTAGTAGGATATGCAGCTGAACCCTAAGGGAAAAGACACAGGCAGAGTCTAGAGGAATGCATGTGTAGGTTTCCAGATATGCTCTCTCCCTCCCGTGAGAAGTCACACAGGGCACACTTTCCCCACAGCAACAAACGTGCAGCAACATATGTGTGATGTTTCCACCCAGGGATGCCCATTAAAAGCTCAGTGCCCAAGATGTTTATGGGGGGCTAGTCACATAGGCATCCTCTGGTTTACTAAGGGGCTGGTCACATATGAAAATTCCAGACTCTACTAGGAAGCAGGTGTTTCACACATACCTTATTGTTTGCACAGTCTAGGTAGTGTTAATCAGCTTGTCACTTAGCTGTAGATTGGGAACTTTGAGAGCCAAGTACACAAATGCCAGCCAAGGTCAACCTTGCCAGCAGGTTTTTCTTATAATAGCAATCTCAGGTTTGCTATGTAAACTCTTTTCTGCAAAGATAAGTAAATTCCATGTCTTTATATTTCCAGATGAATAAGGTCAAGACAGATGTGTAGGAGTGTGCTTAACTTCATAGGCATTAAAGGACAATGTAAATATAGTAGCAGTTTCCTAAAAGTGTTTAAAATATTGACTCATTCAACATTAAAATTTTCAACAGCTTTTTTCAACTGTCATGTGAATAATATATTGATGATGCTACTAAACAAGGGAAGCCCCCGATTTTTTTCATTTCCTTTTTTTAAATTGAAGTATAGTTGGTACAATGTTATATTAGTTTCAGGTATACAACATAGTGATTCAACATTTTTATAGATTATACTCAATTTAAATTTATTACAAAATAATGGCTATATTTATATATATGTATATTGTGCTGTATAATATGATCTTGTTGATTATTTATTTTATACATAGTAGTTTGTATCTCTTAATTCCCTACCTCCAACTGCCCCCCTTCCCTTCCCTCTCCCTTCTGGTATCGTCTAGTTTGTTCTCTTTACCTGGGGAAGCAACCTGTTTTCACTGGTAAGATTTTCCCAGGGAAGGACTGTGATCTCTGGGAAAAAGAACAGAGATTTGATATGCTAGGATATAAGCAAATACCATGACTCCTTCCTCCACTTCCCAATAAAAGCTCTCCCACAATCTCCACCCCCAGCTCTGGAGTGATGGCTTTCCTTCCTCCTTGGGCCTGTGCACTAGTTGGTTGCATTTCTGTTTCTTTAGCAGGAGCTTTCAGTCTCTCAGATCTGTATCCCCCCCTGTGGAATGAGAGTCCTGGTCAGTTCAGTGACTACAGGGTGGAGAATGGAAAGTATGTTATTGATCCCTGGTTATACTCTAAGAGAATGGGGATGTATAAAATCCTCGTGAACAAAACAGCCAGTTATTTTGAAAAATTTGCACCAGATAATGAACAAAATTTTTTATGGGGATTGCCTTTACAGCATGGCTGGCAATATACTACAGGTAAGAATGACCCTTGTTTTTATTCTAATGATCTTCCAATCTAACCATGTTGTAATTGGGAAGTGGAACTCTGTATACACCAAAGCATGTCTTTGAAAGTTGATTCTTTTCTTTTTCCTCTTTTCCCCTCATAACCATTATTTTTCTACTGCTTCTCCTCCTCCATCAATCTTTCTGTGTTGCCTGATTCGACTAGAAACTGCAATGGGGCATATGGCATAGTTGCCAGACACAAAAAGACTTCATATCCAACCTATTGGGCATTCTACAAATATTTATTGAAGTCCTACTAGATGCCAGACTCTATTCTAAGCACTGGGATGAACAAAACAGTCAAGGAGATATGGACTAAAAGCAGAAGGTGATGTCAAATTAGTTTGAATTTCGTAAAGTTCTAACTATGATAACCTATATATGGAGATGGAGAGAACAGGAGTGGCACCTTGTTCATGAGGATGTTTCTCTGCAAAAGATTGATTCCTTTCAAATAAAATACATTCTAGTGTTTAGTTAGAAGATACATGTGGGCCAAAGACTCACAAATGATAAGATATTTTGGCTGACAGAGAAGCTCATGAAACAGAGTGGGTGCTTCCTTCACTCCATACTGATAACACCACCAATAAGGAAATCTGTTCTGATGGAAAAAATATAGAGAGAAGATTAAGGTTTATCTAAGATCTGAGGAGGAGTCACATACAGGAGCTACCGAAGTTGGCAATTCATGCACCTTTGTCAGGTGATGTCTTGAGACTCAAACTAACTCCTATTCATCTGGCTTTCCTCAGAGTCCAAAAGATAGAGATCCAGGAGAAATTATTAGCATGTAGTCCACCATGGGAGGCATGCCAGACTCCGGGGCCTTGGGGGCCAGCGGTAGATGGAGGCTGAATGCTTTTCTTATTCTTTCATTACATTCACATATTATGATCAAGCCTGATTAAACTCATCCAACGATGGGCTTATATGTCTCCAGCATTTTCTAAAAGCAGCTGTGGGGTGCAGGTAAGTACGTATTGCAGACAGTTTCCCTGCCGTCAAAGACCTTACAACACAACTGAAACAGGATAGGTATTAGAAATTAAACAGAGAACAATAAATAACAACTCTTTGTTAAAAATTAAAGTGCAAAACAAGGGACACACTGGAGTCAGCTGGAGTAATCAGAAGAAAAAAATGCATTTGAACTGAGATTTGAAATGTGGACAGAATTTCACTGTGGAAAAAGAAACAAAATCTACTAGGGAATAAAAGAATGAACAAAAGCAGAGGTTCTCGCGTGTAGCTGCACGTTGAAAACAAATACCTAGTTTTTAAAAATATCAATGCCTAGGTCCACCACCAGAAATTCTATTCTGATTTAATAATACGGAAAATCAAGCTACAGAACAGAGCCTGGAAATAGCATGGCATAGGTATATGTGACTGAGTGCAGGTGTGCGTGCACGCTCACGTGCGTGTGCAGTCTGAGGAATAATCAATAGGAAAACTCACACTTGTGACATTCATGCAGGTTAACAGCATTAACAAGTTCCTTATCAATCATTGCTTTGAGAAGGATTATGTTAGGAAAAGGAGAATAGTTACAAAAGCAACTAATATTCAAAACAGATCATCCGAAAGTGGAATACTGCGGTGATGTTAGATCAAGGAATAGAAATTGGTTCTGAGATGGGAAATGAAGGGTAAAGAGTGATAGGAAGATAAACACAAGTTATCAAAAGAGAAATGTTTGTGCATCTTTGCAAACAAACTGTGCCTAGGTAAGAAACAATTATTACCAGCTTCAAAATGTGCATAATAAATAATCCGTGCATCCTCTCTCTTCTAGGCAGATTAGTTGATCCCAGCCGAAGGACAGACTGTGGCTATGAATATGGAGATCGTTTGTGCATCTCTGTGGACAGCTGGTGGGCTGGTATGTTCATTTAATAGAAAAATAGGTAATAACCTTCCCGCAAAGAAAATATGCAACCTAAAATCTGAGGGACAGAGACAAAACAAAAACAGCACTATTCCTCTGTAAAAAGGAGTTTACTTCATCACGTACCTTGTGGCCTTTAGGTCACATTCTAGGATTTATGGCCACAATTTTAATAATGATTCCTTAGGACATATTTCACATGGGGACTGAATTGAGGAACAGCAAAGGACGATGGCCTTTGAACGACCAGCATTGGCAGTTAGATGGGAGGTCCCACTAGCCAGAGGGTCTCCAAGGACGAGGAAGGATGAGAAAGGAGAGGACAAGAAAATAATGCTTTCTTCTCATTTTGCTCAGATAAAATGTGTTTAACTTTGTAACTCATAAAAATGTCAGAGATTAATCTACCACAAATTGTTCTATCAATCAGTAATCTAAGGCCTCTGTCGGATACTTAATACTAAAATAATTAGAAAGTAGTTTCTAATTCTTCAGCTTTATTTTGTATTTTAGTAGTGAAATTAATTTACACTCACTTTCTTAGAGATATTTCCCAATAATTAGAAACAAGGTCACATTAAATTTCACTTTCTTGCAGTGACACACATCATATACACCTTTACCTATTTTTCTCATAGGATACCAATGGAGTCTTTTCAAAGACTCACAAATAGTCATGACTACAGATCTAGAATTCAGGCTTCTTTTGTCTCACATGGACTCCATAGTTTGGAGTATAAGCCTGCTACCCTGGGGCGTAGGACTGCATTCAAAATACATGTCTATGATGAAAAATGTTCTGCATCACCAGTGGGAATCAGTATACAGTCAACTATATCATGATGTCTAAATTTGCTGGAATAGGTTCCATTTAGAGAGAAATTTAAAAAATCTTAATTCAGTGTTAATTTAATTATCCAAAGATCTATTGCCAACACTTACCCAACATTTTTGCTTTAAAGACCTAACGTAAGACAAAGACTTTGTGACGTCATGGTTGCACATTAAACTTGGCTAAATAAAATACAAAATATCAATACTATAACCATATTAAGATAATTTAGAAAAAAATCACATTTCATGGTAAAACCCCAGCTAGAGGTGTTGTATCATTCTTTGCACAAGTAGATATCTTTCTTTCATTTTTACATAATGCTTTGAAAAATGAATGGTACCAAATTCATGGAAATTACTTTTTGTTTTAAAATATTATAGTCAACGATTTTAACCCATATTCTTTTCTAATTGTAGGGTTATTAACAGAAACATGTTAAAGTTATGTATAGGATCCTTAGGGAGATTTTCAATATTTTGCAGTGACTTTTTTTCATGTTCCTGGATCTGTGAGTTTTTGCTTAATGGTTTACAGATTACTTTAAAATATCCTCTATCACATTTATTAGTGCTTGTGGTAATAACAAGTACTTTGCAATTACAGATATAAATTACTTTCTGTGTGCACTACCCTTCCTTGCTGCGGTTGATTCTGGCATAATGGGGATACCATCAGATCAAGTCCTGCTTTTGCCACCACCCAAGGACCAGACAAAGTTTTGTCTTAATATTTCTAGTTGTCAGTCATCCTTTCCTAAGACGATGAAGAAGTGGAATGTCCTTTACAAGGTGCCTTTATTAAGTTTTATAATTTATTCTCTTAGGAGGTGGTAAGGTAATTTCTTTTCTTTTTTTTGTATAATGCTTTCTGTTTAGGTTTTTGTGTGCATTATATGCTATAAAAATGTAAAATTTTATGCCAGCTATATTAATGTCATTACATTACAGCAGGGCATTACATGTCATTTACACCCTCTGAACCAATGCAGCATTAACAGAAAATCTATCCACTCTTCTCACCCTAAATAAGCCATACTTAATAAATGTGAGAGCACATAGGATATCTCACTGAATGAAAGGATTATTCTGGTAAATTGAACCTTCAAGTCAACTGAGCAATAACACTTGGGAGAAATATGATTATGGAGTTGGTTTTAGAATAGTCAATTAACTTATTTCAAGTGATTTGATAAGCGGTCACAAATAGGTATATCTAAACAATTACGTGGCAATCAAAACCAAATATTCAGTGACCAAAATAAAATACATTGGTTAAACACAGTCATGAACCAAAATCAATGCTAAAAGATAGATTTACTAGTTCTATAGGTTATTAGTTCATTCTTAAAGATGTGATTAAATTAAATATTCTGGTAACTTCCTCCTTTTCTTAATGTTAAACTTTTGTGGTAATTTCAACTATGGTAGCAGAAAAACAACTGCTAATCAAAAAGTAAAGTTCTCTAGGTCAGTATAAAATGCTGACTTTCGGGAAAACACATGCAGTTCATCTCTTATAGATGCACTCAATATTACTACTACTAATAGATAATTATTATAGTCTTTACAGAGTGTTAGTCACTAATGGCTTACACAAATTAATCCATAGAAACAAAATTTTCCTGTCATGTAGAATATTGCTAAATTGTAAATGTGAACAAAATTAAATTGTAGAGAATTGTTATAGTTGCTCAAATATGAATAAATTTCTTCTCTTTACTATAGCGTTTGCAGTCGCCTTCTAGTAGCTTTGATGACTTGTTGAAGTACTTGTGGGATGCACATCTCTCATCCTTGAAAGATGCTTACAAAATTTTTGAACATAGGTAAGAATGGATCCCAAGTTATTTCTACTTAATACGGCAAATAATTTTTCGTCTTATTTATGCCTTTTTATTCGTTTTCTAATATAAATCTTCCTATTAAATGTTATATTTAATCATTGGGGATTTTAATGATGATGTGTGATTATTTTAGTATGATCAGGCTTAAAAATTGTTTTATGAAGAAGGGGCAAAAATTTGAGAAAAAAAATCTTGTACCAACCAACCACCAGCTAACCAACGAACCAACCAAAAAAACATACAACCAATTTCTCTCTATTGAAAAAAAAAAAGAAAAGAAATTATCACTGTTTTTTTAAATCATAGGCACATAATATGGTAGCTACATACTTGGGGAAGAAAATTCAGTAGCGTCAGGGTTTGCATACTAAATAGCCTAGAAGATTATCAAGCCACTCCACAGGTACACTTAGAAGTATTATACACCTAGATTTGAGAGTGTAAGAATGATTTGTGTTAAGATGTGAATAGCACTGTATTAGTTAGTGTTTTCCACAGAGACAGATCCAATAGGAGATGATAGATTTATAGATAGATGATAGATAGATATAGATTTTTTGTAAGGAACTGGCTCCTATGACTATGGAGGGTGGCAAATCTATAATTTGCAAAGCCAACGTCCAGTTCAAGTAAAAAGGCTGCAGCTGCTATAGAACCGGGAAGAGCCTATGTCTCAGTTTGAAGGCCATCAGCCAAGAGAATTCTCTCTTACTCACTGAAAGATTAATTTTTGTTCTAGTCAGGCTTTCAACTGATTGGAGGAAGCCTATCCACATTATAGAGGGCAAGTTGCTTTACTCCGTCTACAGATTTATATGGTAATATCTTCCAAAACTACCCTCACAGAAATACCCAAAATAATGTTTGACCAAATATCTAGGCACCCTGTGGCCCAGTCAAGTTGGTGCATAAAATCAATGATTACAGACACTACTTAGGGGGTGGAGTCAGTCCCCAAGAGCGAAGTATGGGCTAGAAATCTGGGTATAGTATAAAACAGGAACAACAACAACCACCAAGATCAGGGCTCATTGGCATTATACAAGCAACTTTGTAAATCCAGGCAAGAATGTTGGGTACCTCATATTCCACTGGTTGTTGTCTGTCTCATGAACTCCATCATCCAGTAAGGTAAATAAATCACCTGATTAGCAGATTCACAGCATATGTCCTTCTTTACCTATTGGTTTCAACAACTAGGTATTAAATTGGGCAATCCAAACAGGGATAAGCTCAGTTTTCTCAACTTGGAACTTGTAATAATAACAGTACATACTACACAGGGTAATTTTGGGGATTAAATCTATCTATGCATCATGCTTAATTATCATCATCACAAGAGGCAGTAGAGGGCAGTTGTAAAGAACATGAACTTTAAAGCCAAGTTGCTAGGGTTTCAGTCCTGACTCTGCAATTAATTAGATGGGAGGCCCTGTATTGCATCCAGTTTTTCTCACACGAATGTGAGGCACAGTCAACAGCCATTAACCCTCAGCGTCATATGACAGTAAGTGTTGATTGCTCACGTGCCTGAGGCTTAGCTGGGCAGCTCTGCGGACCTTTCCTGGGCTCATGTCATGTTGGCTGATTTTTACTGGCCCCACAGGGGTGAGTGGGAAAGCTCAGCTCTGCTCCACTTGTCTCTTGTTCTCCATCAGGCAAGCCTGGGTGTTCTTCACTGTGATGACAGAATAGCAAGAGAGAGGAACCAAGTGTGAAAATGCATTTTAAGCTTATGCTGTGTCAAGTGGGCTAATATTTAATTTTTAATTGAAGTATAGTTGATTGACAATATTGTGTTAGTTTTAGGTATACAGCAAGGTAATTTGGTTTTATAATATATGTATATGTACATATATATATTTATATACATGTATATGTACATATATATTTTTATATACATGTATATGTACATATACATACATATGTATCTATATTATTTTTTATTCTTTTCCATTATAGTTTATTACAAGATATTGAATATAGTCCCCTGTGCTATACAGTAAATCCTTATTTATCTATTTAATACATGGTAGTGTGTATCTGGGGAAGGGGCACTGGAAAATGACAAGCCAAAAAACAGGGACATAGAGAGTATTGAAGAATTGAGGCCGTGTTTACAATCTGTACAGCCTGGGAGCTTCCTTAAAACCTCACAAGTTACTTTCTTTAGGTAAAAATAAATACTAGTTGTTTCTTTACATGAGACAATACTGAACCCTGTGTAGCCTACATATACTTAAATAAAACTGTGGTCCTGGATCTGCAGATTGGCTGGTACATGTATATATTTTATGTTTTAAAATATATTTTAAATTAAGATGAGCCTTTTAAGGTGTATTTTTCTTTTTGCTTGGACATATTTTAACTGACTAATTGGTTCAATCGTTCAATAGCACATTCAATAGAATAATGTGAAAGGCTTCCTTTGAATTTCACTTGTGCTCCTATGGCCTCTGTGTCTTGATCTGGTTCCCATATCCCTTTCCCCCTTTCCTAGTGTTGCTGACTCCCCTGCAATTTGTTTAACCCATTGTTACTAGGGACATGTGGCTATTGGTCAAAATCCTTATGAATTCACATTTCCTTTAATCCTTACTTCATAATCAGCTGTGATGTGACTAAAAATAGTCAACTGTGAATCCAAGCCAAACTCTTCTCTCATTAAGAGTCCACTGTATGCAGTCTTCCACTTCTGGGTGTTAGAGGCAGGGAGGAGCCTGTGTGCATGTGAATGAAACACAGCAAGGTTTCTTCTCTGGGTTATGTTACGATTTGCTTAACATTGACAAACACGATGCAAAAGTTTTCTGTTTAATAGACCCTACATATGTACTTTGGAAACAGAAAAATTAGAATATAACCTAATTACTAGAAAACTGAATATAATCTAACGAGAAAACAAACTTTTAAATATATGAGTAGTATAGTGCTTTGGGAATATAGTGGAGTAGGAAATAGTTGATTCCACCTCAGGTGGGATGGCAAACTTTGTGAAGGAGGTGACACCTATGATGAGACTTAAAAGAGAATGTAGCTGGTGAGCAAAGCAGGGAGTAGACAGTGTTTCAGGGGGAACAACTTCGTTCAAAACCTGCAAGTTGTTCAGCAGTGGGTGGGGACAGGAGCCATGAATTATATAGTTATAAAACTAATTACTACACCCTAACCTTTCCACTGTAATAACTTGTTCCCCAAATAGGTGAGAGTTTGGTTTCCTGGAAGATTTCCTCCACTAGAATAAAACCCATGTATTCAGAAAATTAGACCAGAAAATCAGACATCTGTCTCTCTAGGGTGCTCAGTGTTTTAGGGGGTCTCCTGACGCTAGGAAATCAACAGTTTTACTAAGGCTGTCTGAGTCTAGCAGAGATTTTACCTTGGAAACTTTGATTTTTATCTGCACATTTCTACTAGCTAGTCATAGTCTAACACCTGGTTATATGATTCCCAAGGTATAAGGTATCTGGTTAATAGAGATAAAAAATTCAAAATAAAATATAAACAACTGATGGGATGGTCCTTTCCAAATTTAAAATTTTAATTAGTTATATCTTCAAAGGCAGGCACTCAAGCCATCACATTCTAAAACTAAAAACTAGATTCTTAGTTTGTTGGCAGAAGGTGATCTTTCCTAGAAAATGACGAGGCTGAAATTCTGAGTGGAGTAATTATAATTGTAGATGTTTCCACTTGTCTTTTAGGTTAGAATATTATTCTAAACCAGAAGCAGATTTTGGAAGAGATTGGTGTGTGGCTTTGGACTATTTAGCTGCAGCCAGCTTTCCTACAACCTTTATTCAAGTATCTGGGTTCCAGAAGGGCCTGCCACCACGAGTGCTTGTTGATGGGGATAAAGCCCCCTTCATCAGTGACTTTACTGACTTTCAGAACACAGTCCTGCTTGGTCTAAATCTTCTTCACCAAGTGGATAACGCTACAGGTAAAGGCCTTACAAAAAATACCTTAAAGAAAATCAATATTGTGTTGAATAGATAAAGGAAGAAATAATGATTATCAGAGATATATGTTGTTAGAGCACATACTCTGAAAGAAAGTCATGGTTTCTTAAGGGTATCCGTTACACACATTTTGGTCCTTGCATTCATGGCTTGTCCTTTCTTATGGGTCCTGTTAGACTGCACCCCACAGTCCTGCAATCCTTGCAACAGCCCAGCCATGTCAGCTACAGAGACTTCAGCCATTTACCGGACAGGAAATCTTACGAAGTCAGAGGCAAAGGGCCTGGAGCGACACCCCACGGTGGTACAGCCAATAGCCGGCAGGACACAGTAACAACCTGCGCTACACAGGGGAGGAGGAGGCTATCAGTTATAAGGGACGTGACATCAGAAGGGCTCCTTGGTTTCCAGGGGGATTGTTGGAATATGCCTCCCCTCAGCTCTTTGGGTTAGAAACTTGCATGGGCCACTGTTTCCTGCTGAGTACCCAACATACTGGAGCCGTTCTGGTCCGAGAACTAGAACAATCATTAGCTGAGGGTTGAGCTGATAACGAAGGTAGCTACTGATTAAAGTTTCAGCTTAGGAGGGGGAGGCAATCATGCACATAAATTAAGGGTAAGGCAGTGCCGGGTGGAGTAAATCATATACAGACAGCAAGAGAGCAGCCATCTTATGGGGCCTGACCATACAGGTCATTATTTACCCATGAAGCTACCAGACTACTTCGTGTACTTTATTCATCTACAAACACAGATATATATATTTTTTGTTGTTATAGTATTTTTTTTAAAGAAAATCCTTAATATCACTCTCAGATTTAGAAAAAAAGAAAACCTGCCATGATTAATGAGAAAACTAGCAAACTGACTTATGTGAGTTCCCTCCATCCAGCCTTACTAGTCATGGTAGAAGTATTCTGCTTCAGCCCCTCAATTGTAGGGTTTCCTAGCAGAGTGAAAACCAGAAGAAATCTTTAATTGCAAGTTTGACTCACTACATCATCCTAATTTTCCAGACATGCTCTTATGCAGTGAACCAAACTTAAAACATAATTAAAATATTAGTATTTTAAAAACAAAAAAATGAATCTGAAAGACTTAAAAGACATAAAAGCAAAGTAAACATTAAACTATAAGTTTTTGAACTCTTATTTGCATTAAGTAGAGTAAAAAACCCAAATGTCTTAGGGGCTTCATACAACTGAAGTCTTTTCTTGCTCCAGTAATGGTTCCAGGGCAGTGTTCTCAGTCCATGGCAGCTTTCCTTCACACAATGAGTAGCAGACTGAACGTCCTTACATCTGTGGTTATTCCAGCCCCTGGCCTCTACATTATTCACATTTCACCAGCAGAAAGACACTATAGTGTTGGAGAAAGCCTGGATATTTCTCTCACTTCATCTCACACTCTATTGGTATGAAATAGTCACATTGTCCCATATCTGGACACAAAGAGGGCTAAGGAATTAAATTGTTGCCCAGGAACCACTCTTGTGTGACAAATCTGCACCATGAAAGGAGACGCATGAATTTTAGGAGTCGCCTAGCCATCTCTGCCAAATTATTACATAGTATAATTGCATTCTAGGCCTGGATGGTATAAGCTGGCTCTTACCTGTTAAGATGTAAAGGGTAAAGAACTGAGTCAAGAGTTGAAAGTCCTTGAAAGCTTGGAAGGCCCATACTACAATATTTTATTACAAGATTCAATTTTATTGAAATTTAGCTTTGGATTTAATATGTGGTTTTGAGTTACTCTCACAAGAAAAAAATTGGTGATTAAATATTGAAAACTACTGATTTAAAAAAAATAAACCTTGATAGCATAATTGTTTAGTTAATAAGGCATTTAATAAGGCCTTTACTATTAATAAGGCATTTACTGTTAATAAGGCATTTACTATTATCTATCCATTATTCTCATGGCCAACCACTCTCCACATTCCCACTGACACTCAGACTTCAGTAACAGTGCCAAAGGCCTTGGAATTTCCAAATAAGCAGAGGATAGGAAAAACATATTAAAAGCAAAGCATAATTAAAATACAAATAGTGACATTTAAAAATGAACATTTTAAATTAATTCAATAGAAACACATATTTACATTCACAAAAATACTTTCAAAGTATCATTTAACACTTTTTAGTCTCCAGAAGTATTTTATGATGTTCTTCACAAGGAACCTGAGTTAAATTCATTTGAATAAATAAGTAAAATCAAACTTTTCAGGCCTCAAGTTAGCTCTTTAACATTTTCACTGATGATAAGAATTGGCATGGAGGAGTTTTTTTTTTTCTAATTATGTAAAATTCTCAACAACCTCTCCATCTTCAGTGGCAACAGCTTTTAATCCTTGACTACACATATTCTAACACTAGAGAACTCATATTAAAGCTGAGAAATAATATTAAGTAATAACTAAGTAGTAAGAAAAGAAAGCCTGCATAGGTTTTTTATTTTTTTCATGGGTGATGTCGAAAATAAACAATGAAGACTGAGTGAAGGTTCAAAACTGTCAGAAGCTAGATTCAAGGTAATGAAATTCAAAGTGCTTTAAAAACTTCTCAAACTTTACGTTTCAAGGCTGAGGCCAGATGACCCCTTCACTGCCCCCATCCTGACCAAGAAGGTCATTGCCTCATCCTCCTTTCTTTGAATGGGGACAACTGTTTGCTGAAGTGTGATGCGTGAAGAAGTGGGAGAAAATGAGCTTGGGCATCTCAAAAGCTTCAATTCAGATAGCAACATAGGAGGCTCCTGAGCTTACCTCTTTCAATAGACACACCTAATCTAGGGCTACATACAAAACAATTCCTTCTGGAAAGAATCCATAAACTAGCTGAGTGACTCCTACACATCAGGCGAATGAGAAAAAAAGTCCCACATTGAAACAGGAAGGAGGATCTGTGCTATAAACCCCCCACCCCCACCCCGGCACAGTGACACATGCCTCGGAGGGATCTTACAACTCCCAGATTCTCCCTGAGTAGTGAAGGGCTTGGATCTGCCATCTCAGCTTTTAAGGCTTCCACCTGAGAGACGGGCCGCCAAAACATCTAGCTTTGAAAGGCAACAGGGATTGCATCCATGAGACCCAGGAGGCTAAAGTAAATGAGAGATGCTTCTCAAAGGGCTTGTGCAAACTCACTGTGGCAAGCCCCTCAGAGCCCAAAGCAGAGGCAGCAGACTGAAATGGGCCCAGCCTTTCCATGAAAGAGGCCTATTTGCTTATCTTAATAGCTGCAGACTGAACCGCAGTCTTGTAATTTAATGCACATCAAGGGGCTGGCTACAACATTCTCCAGAGACTGGAATCCCATTGGGTGCCACCTTCACACTCTTCCTCTGTCTCACTCCAGATTGCTGATATATCCTGGAAAGGAAATTGTGCACACATTTGGTGCCCCACTTTTTTACAGCTGCCATGCAGGGGATACCCCTTGAGTGCCTGGCTGCAGTCTCCAGCAGAGTTGAAGTTCATGGGTTCCACAGGACTGTAACAAACAAAAGCTATTGCCTGAGGATCCAGCTTACAATCAGCCTACATGTAGGTGCTACCTGAGATCCTCCCCTTTGGGACACTGACAGGTCTTGGCCCACCCTCAATTACTGGAAGACACTAAGAACAAAAAAAAAATTGCTTAGACAATCACAATGATTGAGAAACAACCAAGAACTGGGTCAGGGTTAAATGATAAATTTCATGTCCTATACAAGGCCACTCCTTCAAGACAGGGAGGGATGGCTGTTTTATACAATGCATAGAAATCAACACAGAAAGTCAAGAAATGTGAAGAAAAAAGGAATATGTTCCAAATGAAAGAACAAGATAACACCTCAGAAGAAAACCCTAATGAAACAGAGATAAGTGATTACCTGATAAAGAGTTCAAAATATTGGTCATGAAATGCTCACTGGGGTCAGGAGAACAATGCATGAACATTGTAAAGTAAAAAAGTAAAAGTAAAAAAATTTGATGCAGAGAAGATACCAGATAGATATCGCAGAGCTGAAGAATACAATAGCTGAACTAAAAAATTCAATAGAGGGGCTCAGCAACAGACTGTTGAAGTGGAAGAAAGGATCAACGAACTGAAAGACAAGGCCGTGAAATTCATCCAACTAAAGAAGCATGGAATTCCCTGGTGGTCCAGTGGTTAGGACTCTGCACTTCCACTGAACTGCTGGGGGCATGGATTCGACCCCTGGTCGGAGAACTAAGATCCCAGTGTGACCAAAACAAAAAAACCAAAAAACAAAAAACATTAAACAGAGTAAAGATAGCTTAAGTTCCAAATAAAATGAACCTAAGGAGACCCACACCAAGACACATTATAATTAAATTATCAAAAGTTAAAGACAAGGAGAGACTCTTAAAAATAACAGAAGAAAAACAACTTATTATGTAGAAGGGAACATCCATAAGACTGTCAGCAGGTTTTTCAGCAGGAGCTTTGC
>NW_020174698.1:8724252-8728592 GCF_003031525.2 Neophocaena asiaeorientalis asiaeorientalis | reverse complement strand
TTTGCAGGTCAGAGGGAGTGGCACAATATATTGAAAGCGCTTGAAAGAAAACCCTGCCAAACAAGAGTGCTCTACCTGGCAAAGCTGTTTGTCAGAATTGAAGGCAGCTTTTTGAAGAAAAGCAAAAGCTGGAGTTCAACACCATGAAGCAGCCTTATAAGAAATGTTAAAGGGACTTTTTAAAGCTGAAACAAAAGGGTGCTAATTAGTAACAGGAAAACATATGAAATATGTCTCATTGATAAAGGTAAAATACAGTTAAATTCAGAATAATCTAATGTTGTAATGGTGGTGGGTTAATCATTTATGAATCTAGTATGAAGATTAAAAGACTAAAGAGTAAAAATAACTATAACTACAATTACTTGTTAATGGGTACATAAGACAAGAGATGTCAATTGTGACACTGAGAATATAAAACTTGGGGGTGGGGCGTGAGAGTAAAAATGCAGAACTTTAGAATGTCTTCAAACTTAAGTTGTAGGCTTAAAGTAGACTGTTATAAATATAACATATTTTATGTTAAGTCTCATGGTAACCACAAAGCAAAACTCTATAGTAGATACAAAAAAGGTAAAGAGAAAGGAATCTAAGCATATCCTACAGAAAATCATCAGTCACATAGAAAGAGAGCAAGAAATGAAGAAAAGCACAAAGGAATTATAAAACAACCAGAAACAACGAACAAAATGGCAATAAGTCCGTACCTATCAATAATTACTTTAACTGTCAATGGACTAAATTCTCCAATCAAAAGACATAGAATGGCTGAGTGGATAAAAGGCAGCCCAACTGCATGCTGCCTACAAGAGACTCACCTCAGCTTTAAGGAAACTCAGACTGAAAGTGAAGGGTTGGAAAAAGATATCCCATGCAAATGGAAACCAAAAGAAAGCTCAGGTAGCTATACTTATATCAGAAAAAATAGACTTTAAGACAAACATTGTAAGAAGAGACAAAGAGGATCAGTATATAATAATAAAGGTTCAATTCCACAGGAGGATACAACATTTGTAAATATTTATGCACCCAACATAGGAGGACCTAAATATATAAAGCACGTATTAACAGATCTGAAGGGAGAAATAAATAGCGAAAAAATAATACTAGGGGACTTCAACATATCAATAGATAGATCATCCAGGGAGAAAATCAATAAGGAAACATCTAGGATTGAATAGTATTTTGGCGATTATTAGAGTTTGCAAACCACTGGCCCAATAATGAATCAAGGCATTTTCGTTCGGTCTACAAATATAAATATTTAAAATATCGAATTATTTGTGAAAATAATGATAAATTTCATGAAAAGAATCTAAATTTCTGAGACTCTCCTAAAAACATTATAATGCAGGGTATGGTGGGCCCATATTTCTGCATGTCACCAAGTTCCTGAAGTTGAGTAGGAACTGCCTCTCCTTGAAATAGTTTTTATAGCTACCATCACTACTAATTTTCTTTTTTATTTTCTCTTTATTATTCTCCCTCTTTATTTCCACCCCAGATTTATCTTAACGTGAAATTCCAGGATCCCTGAATTCCCTCCATGGGTTTTCACATGGCCAGGTCTGCAAACATCTGGCCCCAGTGAACAGCGTCCCATGGACACAGCAATCCTTGGGTGCACAGCTGCACAGTGCACAACTCCCACTACTGATTTTCTATATTTATCTAATCGCAAACATTTATGTTACCTTCCTAGTCTCTGTGGACATTAGCTTTTGCAGCCTCCAATATAAGTAATGACTAGTGTTATGTATATAAGTTAAATCCCTCAAGGAATGAGTACTGGTAATTGTGCAGTATCAATAGATCACATTTTTTTTGCCCCTGTGCAAAATCAAAACCAGTTGATCCAAGCAAAGGAATGAGCGAATGGAACCTTAGCTTTAATGCTGGATAACAATTGAAGAATATGATTTAGGCATGCAGCAACAATGTTCTCCCTACTACATACCCTTACTCTAGACCTGGGAAAGGGCACCCAAAGGAAAGTTTGCAGAATAGGTCAGTATCCTAGTATCACTTCCTCACTAGTCTAGATAGGAAAAAGAGAAAAAAAGCTATTCCTGGATCTTAGGACTTTAGTAGATTAGCTCTAGCCAATTGAAAAGCATGAACTGAAGGCTCATACCCACTAATCAGGTAACATGCTTCATCTCCATGGAAAGGAGCAAAGGATGTTCATGAAAATAGCTCTTAATGGAAATTAAGCATTATCCTCCTATCCCCAAAGAGCTTAGGCAGAAAAAGAAGTATACCTGGGACCAAGTATTCTGGATACTGCCAAACTGTTACCTCTTGTACAGTAACAGATCTAACCTAAAATATTTCTTCTTTTCAAAAATTGTTTTTAAAACTCTTATTTTCTCTTTATTTAAAATGCACTTTAATTGCTGTACATTTTACTGATTTATTTTTAAGTATATGTAATATATTCAAACTTAAAAAGTCTAAGTGACACATCAAATGAAATCAAAGTCTTCTTTACCATCTTTCTTCCCTTGTATCTCTTGGTCTTCCACCTAATTTTAAAAAATCAGCCCTTGGTGCAAATTTATTGAATTTTAAAAAATACTTAAAACAGTGCAAATAAATGAATAAATAAAACCTATGTTGTCTGTACAAATGAAATTATACTCACTGCTCTGCACTATACTTTTTACTAAAAAATCTTCATGGAGCCTTTTCTGTATCAGGACATATTGATCCAACCCCCTCTGTTTAAACGATATGCAGTGTTTCATTTAATGAATATGCCATAACTGTGGACATTATTTTCCATTATAAGCTGGTAGCAATAATGTAACGATGGCATTTTATGTATACATTTCTTGCCATAATTTATTATTTTACCAATAAATGTGTAGAAAGGAACTGTATTCAAGTTGATGGGTCATATATTGCCAAATGGTATTCAAAAAAATTTCCAGGAGTTTACATTTTTGTTATAAAACTATGAATTAAGGTTCTTATTTTCTCCAACCTACTATCATATAGCAATTTCTATAATTTGTGTGTAATGTAGAAAGTGCTACTTCACTCATATGAATTTACAATTCTTTGACTGTGTTTGTGTGCTTTTCCCAGTTTTCTGGTTAATTGCTTATACTTCTTACTGATTTTTGTATGAAGATCTGGTCAATTAATTTTAAATTAAAAAACTTTATGTGTATAATTATCATGTAATGTACATACATATTTGTATCCAAAATACATAGAATTTTTAAAAAAATAAACATTTTAGCAAATGCGTATACATTTAAATTTACATGTAATTATTTTATATTTTTCCCAGATTCACTATCTTTGATTATATGGAAAATTTTAATGAAGACACAGGCTGCAAAGAAGCTAGCGCTAGAGATTTCTGAAGCAATCCTTGCAATCTTTAATCCAACGTTTCTGGAAATGATTAATGAATTAAAATGAACAATTCTAACAAATTGGACAACAGTAATTTCAAAATTTAACACTGTCATAATCATACAGTTTTCTTGTTTTTGGTGTTTATGACTTATGCTCATTTGTTAGGATTTTTGTCCATGCATTCCTAACTTTAAATTCAACTTAATGCAATGATTATTTTGCTCAATTAATAATTCTTGATTTTTGAATTCATTAACACTTAAAATGTTTAGGATCTAAAGAAAATTGTATTAAGCTATCACAAATCACTAAGAAATTAATAAACAGACAATAAACTTGTATGGCTCTTCTGTTGTTATCCTATGTAACCCGATTTCATGAAATTTAGAGCAATATGTCTTGCTGATTTATAACCAAAGTCTAGAACATTTTAAAATGAAGTACTGACATTCAATTAAAGTTTTAAAACTCATAAAACTGACCTGGCAAATAGAATATATAATTAGTTTGTTAGGGGTTTTTTTTGTGTGTTTTCACTGACAACAAGTGTACAGCAATTAGGTAAGTTTCCCTTCCTTTGATCCACAATTGATAATGAATGCTTAAGGATCAAATTTCTCAAGGTTGCTCTCGTAGGAGACAGTATCCACTGGCTAGGAGGTGGTGACTTGTAGAGCCACATGAAGCTTTCATATAACGGTTTTCCCAGTGATAGGGGCAGAGTAAAGGAACAAAGTAGGTCAGTTTTGGGGGGCTCCAGTTCTTTATGGCTCAGCGAAGAAAGAATTCGGTGAGAGGCAAAGTGATAAATAAGAAGTGCTTTATTAGAATAGGACACTTCTGAGGCTTTCAGGCAGGCTAGCGAAAGGGTGCTGTGCCCTGAGAACTTAGTGGGCTACACTTATATAATCAAAGGAAAAGTGGGGAGGGGAAAAAGACCACCTTCTTCCTCATTTTTTTTTTTTTTTTTT
>NW_020174698.1:8703087-8709405 GCF_003031525.2 Neophocaena asiaeorientalis asiaeorientalis | reverse complement strand
TCGAAAATAAACAATGAAGACTGAGTGAAGGTTCAAAACTGTCAGAAGCTAGATTCAAGGTAATGAAATTCAAAGTGCTTTAAAAACTTCTCAAACTTTACGTTTCAAGGCTGAGGCCAGATGACCCCTTCACTGCCCCCATCCTGACCAAGAAGGTCATTGCCTCATCCTCCTTTCTTTGAATGGGGACAACTGTTTGCTGAAGTGTGATGCGTGAAGAAGTGGGAGAAAATGAGCTTGGGCATCTCAAAAGCTTCAATTCAGATAGCAACATAGGAGGCTCCTGAGCTTACCTCTTTCAATAGACACACCTAATCTAGGGCTACATACAAAACAATTCCTTCTGGAAAGAATCCATAAACTAGCTGAGTGACTCCTACACATCAGGCGAATGAGAAAAAAAGTCCCACATTGAAACAGGAAGGAGGATCTGTGCTATAAACCCCCCACCCCCACCCCGGCACAGTGACACATGCCTCGGAGGGATCTTACAACTCCCAGATTCTCCCTGAGTAGTGAAGGGCTTGGATCTGCCATCTCAGCTTTTAAGGCTTCCACCTGAGAGACGGGCCGCCAAAACATCTAGCTTTGAAAGGCAACAGGGATTGCATCCATGAGACCCAGGAGGCTAAAGTAAATGAGAGATGCTTCTCAAAGGGCTTGTGCAAACTCACTGTGGCAAGCCCCTCAGAGCCCAAAGCAGAGGCAGCAGACTGAAATGGGCCCAGCCTTTCCATGAAAGAGGCCTATTTGCTTATCTTAATAGCTGCAGACTGAACCGCAGTCTTGTAATTTAATGCACATCAAGGGGCTGGCTACAACATTCTCCAGAGACTGGAATCCCATTGGGTGCCACCTTCACACTCTTCCTCTGTCTCACTCCAGATTGCTGATATATCCTGGAAAGGAAATTGTGCACACATTTGGTGCCCCACTTTTTTACAGCTGCCATGCAGGGGATACCCCTTGAGTGCCTGGCTGCAGTCTCCAGCAGAGTTGAAGTTCATGGGTTCCACAGGACTGTAACAAACAAAAGCTATTGCCTGAGGATCCAGCTTACAATCAGCCTACATGTAGGTGCTACCTGAGATCCTCCCCTTTGGGACACTGACAGGTCTTGGCCCACCCTCAATTACTGGAAGACACTAAGAACAAAAAAAAAATTGCTTAGACAATCACAATGATTGAGAAACAACCAAGAACTGGGTCAGGGTTAAATGATAAATTTCATGTCCTATACAAGGCCACTCCTTCAAGACAGGGAGGGATGGCTGTTTTATACAATGCATAGAAATCAACACAGAAAGTCAAGAAATGTGAAGAAAAAAGGAATATGTTCCAAATGAAAGAACAAGATAACACCTCAGAAGAAAACCCTAATGAAACAGAGATAAGTGATTACCTGATAAAGAGTTCAAAATATTGGTCATGAAATGCTCACTGGGGTCAGGAGAACAATGCATGAACATTGTAAAGTAAAAAAGTAAAAGTAAAAAAATTTGATGCAGAGAAGATACCAGATAGATATCGCAGAGCTGAAGAATACAATAGCTGAACTAAAAAATTCAATAGAGGGGCTCAGCAACAGACTGTTGAAGTGGAAGAAAGGATCAACGAACTGAAAGACAAGGCCGTGAAATTCATCCAACTAAAGAAGCATGGAATTCCCTGGTGGTCCAGTGGTTAGGACTCTGCACTTCCACTGAACTGCTGGGGGCATGGATTCGACCCCTGGTCGGAGAACTAAGATCCCAGTGTGACCAAAACAAAAAAACCAAAAAACAAAAAACATTAAACAGAGTAAAGATAGCTTAAGTTCCAAATAAAATGAACCTAAGGAGACCCACACCAAGACACATTATAATTAAATTATCAAAAGTTAAAGACAAGGAGAGACTCTTAAAAATAACAGAAGAAAAACAACTTATTATGTAGAAGGGAACATCCAAAGATTATCATTGCAGGTCAGAGGGAGTGGCACAATATATTGAAAGCGCTTGAAAGAAAACCCTGCCAAACAAGAGTGCTCTACCTGGCAAAGCTGTTTGTCAGAATTGAAGGCAGCTTTTTGAAGAAAAGCAAAAGCTGGAGTTCAACACCATGAAGCAGCCTTATAAGAAATGTTAAAGGGACTTTTTAAAGCTGAAACAAAAGGGTGCTAATTAGTAACAGGAAAACATATGAAATATGTCTCATTGATAAAGGTAAAATACAGTTAAATTCAGAATAATCTAATGTTGTAATGGTGGTGGGTTAATCATTTATGAATCTAGTATGAAGATTAAAAGACTAAAGAGTAAAAATAACTATAACTACAATTACTTGTTAATGGGTACATAAGACAAGAGATGTCAATTGTGACACTGAGAATATAAAACTTGGGGGTGGGGCGTGAGAGTAAAAATGCAGAACTTTAGAATGTCTTCAAACTTAAGTTGTAGGCTTAAAGTAGACTGTTATAAATATAACATATTTTATGTTAAGTCTCATGGTAACCACAAAGCAAAACTCTATAGTAGATACAAAAAAGGTAAAGAGAAAGGAATCTAAGCATATCCTACAGAAAATCATCAGTCACATAGAAAGAGAGCAAGAAATGAAGAAAAGCACAAAGGAATTATAAAACAACCAGAAACAACGAACAAAATGGCAATAAGTCCATACCTATCAATAATTACTTTAACTGTCAATGGACTAAATTCTCCAATCAAAAGACATAGAATGGCTGAGTGGATAAAAGGCAGCCCAACTGCATGCTGCCTACAAGAGACTCACCTCAGCTTTAAGGAAACTCAGACTGAAAGTGAAGGGTTGGAAAAAGATATCCCATGCAAATGGAAACCAAAAGAAAGCTCAGGTAGCTATACTTATATCAGAAAAAATAGACTTTAAGACAAACATTGTAAGAAGAGACAAAGAGGATCAGTATATAATAATAAAGGTTCAATTCCACAGGATGATACAACATTTGTAAATATTTATGCACCCAACATAGGAGGACCTAAATATATAAAGCACGTATTAACAGATCTGAAGGGAGAAATAAATAGCGAAAAAATAATACTAGGGGACTTCAACATATCAATAGATAGATCATCCAGGGAGAAAATCAATAAGGAAACATCTAGGATTGAATAGTATTTTGGCGATTATTAGAGTTTGCAAACCACTGGCCCAATAATGAATCAAGGCATTTTCGTTCGGTCTACAAATATAAATATTTAAAATATCGAATTATTTGTGAAAATAATGATAAATTTCATGAAAAGAATCTAAATTTCTGAGACTCTCCTAAAAACATTATAATGCAGGGTATGGTGGGCCCATATTTCTGCATGTCACCAAGTTCCTGAAGTTGAGTAGGAACTGCCTCTCCTTGAAATAGTTTTTATAGCTACCATCACTACTAATTTTCTTTTTTATTTTCTCTTTATTATTCTCCCTCTTTATTTCCACCCCAGATTTATCTTAACGTGAAATTCCAGGATCCCTGAATTCCCTCCATGGGTTTTCACATGGCCAGGTCTGCAAACATCTGGCCCCAGTGAACAGCGTCCCATGGACACAGCAATCCTTGGGTGCACAGCTGCACAGTGCACAACTCCCACTACTGATTTTCTATATTTATCTAATCGCAAACATTTATGTTACCTTCCTAGTCTCTGTGGACATTAGCTTTTGCAGCCTCCAATATAAGTAATGACTAGTGTTATGTATATAAGTTAAATCCCTCAAGGAATGAGTACTGGTAATTGTGCAGTATCAATAGATCACATTTTTTTTGCCCCTGTGCAAAATCAAAACCAGTTGATCCAAGCAAAGGAATGAGCGAATGGAACCTTAGCTTTAATGCTGGATAACAATTGAAGAATATGATTTAGGCATGCAGCAACAATGTTCTCCCTACTACATACCCTTACTCTAGACCTGGGAAAGGGCACCCAAAGGAAAGTTTGCAGAATAGGTCAGTATCCTAGTATCACTTCCTCACTAGTCTAGATAGGAAAAAGAGAAAAAAAGCTATTCCTGGATCTTAGGACTTTAGTAGATTAGCTCTAGCCAATTGAAAAGCATGAACTGAAGGCTCATACCCACTAATCAGGTAACATGCTTCATCTCCATGGAAAGGAGCAAAGGATGTTCATGAAAATAGCTCTTAATGGAAATTAAGCATTATCCTCCTATCCCCAAAGAGCTTAGGCAGAAAAAGAAGTATACCTGGGACCAAGTATTCTGGATACTGCCAAACTGTTACCTCTTGTACAGTAACAGATCTAACCTAAAATATTTCTTCTTTTCAAAAATTGTTTTTAAAACTCTTATTTTCTCTTTATTTAAAATGCACTTTAATTGCTGTACATTTTACTGATTTATTTTTAAGTATATGTAATATATTCAAACTTAAAAAGTCTAAGTGACACATCAAATGAAATCAAAGTCTTCTTTACCATCTTTCTTCCCTTGTATCTCTTGGTCTTCCACCTAATTTTAAAAAATCAGCCCTTGGTGCAAATTTATTGAATTTTAAAAAATACTTAAAACAGTGCAAATAAATGAATAAATAAAACCTATGTTGTCTGTACAAATGAAATTATACTCACTGCTCTGCACTATACTTTTTACTAAAAAATCTTCATGGAGCCTTTTCTGTATCAGGACATATTGATCCAACCCCCTCTGTTTAAACGATATGCAGTGTTTCATTTAATGAATATGCCATAACTGTGGACATTATTTTCCATTATAAGCTGGTAGCAATAATGTAACGATGGCATTTTATGTATACATTTCTTGCCATAATTTATTATTTTACCAATAAATGTGTAGAAAGGAACTGTATTCAAGTTGATGGGTCATATATTGCCAAATGGTATTCAAAAAAATTTCCAGGAGTTTACATTTTTGTTATAAAACTATGAATTAAGGTTCTTATTTTCTCCAACCTACTATCATATAGCAATTTCTATAATTTGTGTGTAATGTAGAAAGTGCTACTTCACTCATATGAATTTACAATTCTTTGACTGTGTTTGTGTGCTTTTCCCAGTTTTCTGGTTAATTGCTTATATTTCTTACTGATTTTTGTATGAAGATCTGGTCAATTAATTTTAAATTAAAAAACTTTATGTGTATAATTATCATGTAATGTACATACATATTTGTATCCAAAATACATAGAATTTTTAAAAAAATAAACATTTTAGCAAATGCGTATACATTTAAATTTACATGTAATTATTTTATATTTTTCCCAGATTCACTATCTTTGATTATATGGAAAATTTTAATGAAGACACAGGCTGCAAAGAAGCTAGCGCTAGAGATTTCTGAAGCAATCCTTGCAATCTTTAATCCAACGTTTCTGGAAATGATTAATGAATTAAAATGAACAATTCTAACAAATTGGACAACAGTAATTTCAAAATTTAACACTGTCATAATCATACAGTTTTCTTGTTTTTGGTGTTTATGACTTATGCTCATTTGTTAGGATTTTTGTCCATGCATTCCTAACTTTAAATTCAACTTAATGCAATGATTATTTTGCTCAATTAATAATTCTTGATTTTTGAATTCATTAACACTTAAAATGTTTAGGATCTAAAGAAAATTGTATTAAGCTATCACAAATCACTAAGAAATTAATAAACAGACAATAAACTTGTATGGCTCTTCTGTTGTTATCCTATGTAACCCGATTTCATGAAATTTAGAGCAATATGTCTTGCTGATTTATAACCAAAGTCCAGAACATTTTAAAATGAAGTACTGACATTCAATTAAAGTTTTAAAACTCATAAAACTGACCTGGCAAATAGAATATATAATTAGTTTGTTAGGGGTTTTTTTTGTGTGTTTTCACTGACAACAAGTGTACAGCAATTAGGTAAGTTTCCCTTCCTTTGATCCACAATTGATAATGAATGCTTAAGGATCAAATTTCTCAAGGTTGCTCTCGTAGGAGACAGTATCCACTGGCTAGGAGGTGGTGACTTGTAGAGCCACATGAAGCTTTCATATAACGGTTTTCCCAGTGATAGGGGCAGAGTAAAGGAACAAAGTAGGTCAGTTTTGGGGGGCTCCAGTTCTTTATGGCTCAGCGAAGAAAGAATTCGGTGAGAGGCAAAGTGATAAATAAGAAGTGCTTTATTAGAATAGGACACTTCTGAGGCTTTCAGGCAGGCTAGCGAAAGGGTGCTGTGCCCTGAGAACTTAGTGGGCTACACTTATATAATCAAAGGAAAAGTGGGGAGGGGAAAAAGACCACCTTCTTCCTCATTTTTTTTTTTTTTTTTTTGTGGTACGCAGGCCTCTCCC